>NW_026136704.1:1851234-1891234 GCF_905237075.1 Dicentrarchus labrax
CCTCCACCCCACATCAAATGCCTTACCTTTATCCTGTGATCGTTTTTCTTCTTTTTGCATTTCTCTGCACCAGACGCATAAGTACGTTTCGATGACAGTGTAATTACCGTCTACCGTTATTCTCATCACTTCAGTGGAAGGTGGGCGGCTGTCAATCATCCTGTCACACCTGTCGGTAGACGTCACTTACCACGTGACAGCCCAGCCCAAAGGTGATTTTGACCCACGAACACTTACATGCTTTGCAAATAAATGCATAATGAATGCATGCAATACATGCAAATTAAGACAGGTACTTTTAATTCTCCAAAATATCATAAAATATGAGGCTGAACTTGCAGTTTGGGGGCCCCCTGGTGAAAGAAACGGCTCTGCTGCTGTGCATATGTTGCACTGACTTGTTTTGTGAAAAATAAAAATATAAATGTTTCACCATCATGTGTGTGTATCTGCAAATATTTCTGTGCATGTAAACAATCTGAAGAATTTTCTACAATTTGAAATATTTTAGTATTATGGCAAAGCATACTAAAGATGAGAGTGCTTTTCATTATGCCCAACAGTGTGTAGTTGGTTAGACAATAATCTGGTAATATGAATAGAGTGTGTGTCATTTGGGGCTTGTTTGATTTTGATAATGCTATATGTAGTTTTGGTTGCAGTGGAGGATATATGAGGTATTTTGTGGTTTTGTGAATTGTGTTAAGCATTTTGATAAAATCAGCTTAATTTGAAAAATTGTGTTTTAGCTATTGGAAAAAGCTGTAATAAAGAATTTCAAATGTGTTAAAATTAAAATATGAAAAGTTCTCAGCTGTTGTCCTGGTGGTTTCTGCTCTGACGTTTCCAGCAGTTATGTGTGCGGGCTGTTACCAACACCAGGCTGTAACTAACTATTATGTTTGTAATTGATTTATCTGTCGATGATGTCAAAGATTTCACACATTGCACATAACCAGAGTTCAACGTGACCTCTTTAATTTGCATTATTTTTTCCAACCAACAGCAGTGAGATAAAACAGAGAATCCTCACAATTGAAAAGATGGAACCAGTGACTCTTCGGTTGTTTGGTTTGATTGCTTTTTTGATACCTTACTAACAGAAAGGTAAAACAATTAGGCAAAACTTCCTACAGCAGATGTCTATCTGACAGTGCTGTAGCTAAATTTAAGGAGGAGATTCCATCAGTGTTTAATTCAATGCCATGTCTGAATTTAACAGAATCCTATAACAACTTTAGTCCCTCTGAAATTGATAATCTTGTTGATAGTGCTGCAGGCTCACTACGATCAACATTAGACTGTATCGCTCCTATAAAAAGGAAATTATTATTATGGTACAACCACCAAACCCGCCAGTTAAAGCAAATAGCTAGGAAATCTGAAAGGAAATGGTGCTCTTCCAAATTATCAGAATATCGCTCAATTTGGCAAGATGATCTTAAAACTTATAGAAAGGCCCTCCGTAATGCCAGAGGAGCCTATTATTCAACACTAATGTAAACTCAGATATATATTTAGACTGTTTCTCTGCTATCGATCTTCATCAGTTAACTTCAATAATTTCTTCATCGAAGCCATCAACCTGTCTGTTAGACCCGATCCCAACTAGGCTGCTTAAAGAAGTTGTTCCCTTAATTGGCACTTCTTTACTGGATATGATTAATCTTTCTTTATTATCAGGATATGTACCACAGTCCTTTAAAGTAGCTGTAATTAAACCCCTTCTTAAAAAGCCCACTCTTGACCCAGGGGTTTTAGCCAACTATAGACCGATCTCTAACCTCCCCTTCCTCTCTAAGATTCTGGAGAAAGTAGTCGCCAAAGAGTTGTGTGACTTTCTACATAACAATAGTTTATTTCAGGATTTTCAATCAGGATTTAGAGTTCATCATAGCACAGAGACAGCTCTGGTTAAAGTTAATAATGACCTTCTGACTGCTTCTGACAATGGACTTGTCTCTGTACTTGTATTATTAGATCTTAGTGCTGCATTTGACACCATTGACCATAATATTCTTTTACAGAGACTTGAACATCAAATTGGCATTAAAGGAACCGCTCTAAGCTGGCTTAAGTCATATTTATCAGATCGTTCGCAGTTTGTACATGTTAACGATGAATCTTCAATAAATACTACAGTTAGTCATACTACAGTTAGTCATGGAGTTCCACAAGGTTCTGTACTTGGACCAATACTATTTACTTTATATATGCTCCCTTTAGGCAACATTATTAGGAATCACTCCATTAACTTTCACTGTTATGCAGATGATACGCAGTTATATCTATCGATCAAGCCCGATGAAATTAATCAATTATCTAAATTACAAACATGTCTTAAGGACATAAAATCCTGGATGAGCTGCAATTTTCTGATGTTAAACTCAGAAAAAAACGAAATTCTTGTTGTTGGCCCCAAAAACCTTAGAGACTCACTGTCTAAAGATATAGTTACTCTAGATGGCATTAACTTGGCCTCTAGCACCACTGTCAGGAATCTTGGAGTTATCTCTGATCAGGATTTGTAATTTAACTCCCACATAAAGCAAACCTCCTGGACTGCCTTCTTTCATTTACGTATTTTTACAAAAATTAGACACATCCTATCACAGACAGATGCAGAAAAACTAATCCATGCATTTGTTACTTCTAGGCTGGATTACTGCAACTCTTTGTTATCAGCCAAAACCCACAGGAAGTCTGCAATTTCAATTTTTAATTTTCACCATTTTGTGGTCATTTTGACTTTTTGGGCTTGTATTTGAACATTTTCGGTGAATTTTCGCCTTGCATTTTAACTAACTCCTCCTACAGGTTTTATTGCCATTGCCAATACTGTTGTTGCTGTGCACCTGTCTGTCTGTCTCTCTCTCTCTCTCTCTCTCTGCCTCTCTCTCTCTCACCCCAACTGGTCGAGACAGACGACCACCCACCTAGAGCCGGAGAATCTGTCCTAGGTTTCTGCCTTTTAACAGGCAGTTTTTCCTTGCCCTTGTCGCCAAGTGCTTGCTCATGGTGGTACTGTTGGGTCTCTGTAAATAATGTTTTAAAGAGTTCGGTCTAGACCTGCTCTATTTGAAAAGTGTCCTGAGATAACTTCTGTTATGAATTGGCACTATACAAATAAAATTGAATTGAATTGAATTGAATTGAATTGGATCTACTTCAAAATTGGTCAGTGCAGTCAACACATGGTGCTGAATGAATGCTGTTCATTTTTTGACTGTACTTATAAAATGCAAAACACATTGTTGATTATATGTGATGACTGCGGTGAGGGGGCATGTCTGTAGCGTGGCGGGAAATTTTGATGTACCGCTACAAAACACGAATTTGCTATAACTTGAGTGTACATTGTCCAATCAGCTCCAAACTTCACTTGTCTGATAAGAGTCCCGCCCTGAACACGTCTATGTGATAATATTCTGTAAAAGTGAGAGCGCCACCTAGTGGTGAAAGGAAATGTCATTTTTTTATACTTCCATGTTCTACTCCTAGTAGGATGATCAGATCAAGCTGAAATCTTGTCAGAAAATGGAAAACATGTTCTTGATGATATTTCTTGATTGTGGTGAGTTTTTGTTACAGGGCGTGTCCGTGGCGTGGCGTCAAACTTTGATTTACCGCCAGAACACACAAAGTTGCTATAACTTGAGTGTACATTGTCCAATCGGCTCCAAACTTCACATGTCTGATAAGAGTCCCGCCCTGAACACATAGTGATAGCGCCACCTAGTGGCAACAGGAAGTGCTGCGTGGCGATTTTTAGTTGATTTACGTGAGATTTTCATGTCGTGGTCCGCACGTGTTACAACGGCACGTGACGCGGCCGCAGCAGGCCCCGGGTTGCATGGAGTGCGAGGTCCCGTCCATCGCTGCTTGCAGCTTTAATTATTATTATTATTATTAAATATTCTATTATGAATTGGCGCTATACAAATAAAACTGAATTGAATATATGCGTTTATGTATGTGTGTGTTTATATTTATGTGTTTGTGAAGCATTTTGTAACTGCGTGTTTTATTACTGTGATCAGTGAGGTCTGATGGAGTATGGGTACAACATGACTGAGCATGTGATCTCAAAGGGTTACATTTTTCATTCCATCGGGACTTTAAGAATGTCCGTTTCTGTGAAGATAAAAACATTTTTGCAGTTTTTGCCCGTTGCTTGAACACGTTTTGCAAAACTTGGCTCATTGTGTCAAAACCCTACACACAAGCAAATAAGACACAACACGGGAAATAAACCATTCACATCTGTGTCAAATTGAAACTCTGCTATCAAAACCTAACAATCCTTTGTCAAAATGATACCCACTTGCATCATATGAATACACTTTCAGATCAGCAGCAACACACTTGTCTACTTTACATAAAACACTGCAGTCTTTCATTTTCACTGTTTTTATTCAGTTCCACAGAAGGCACTTTTTCACAACAAACAAAAAATGAAATACTCAATTCAAAATCATTACATTACAGTAGTGTATTTTCCAGTACAGTAAATTCAGTTAAAGCAAAAATAAAACAAAAATAAAACAAACAATACACTACTGTAAACACAGGAAAACACAATTGTGCGCAAGTAGGCTTATGGATCCTGCCGTCTGTTGGGGTCTGGCCACAGGATCTCATCAACATCACAAGCAATGTCTTCTCTCGCTAAGCATCGGGGAAAATATCCCCTTGTGTGCCGAATCCATCCCTGGATTGACCTTACCTCAATGTCTCCGCAGGCCTATTCCATTGCCTGCAGAAGAGGCATACAGGCACGGACGTAATTTGGGGGGGGGACACAGGGGACATGTTCCCTGCACCTTTTCAAAAGTTCGTTTTGGTCCCCTGCAGTTTTTACCATCCAAAACAGTGTTATGCTATAGTAAACAGAGAGCCGTCAAGCACTAGGACCAAGCGGAAAACGGCCGCTCAAGCTGAAGCCTGTTTCCCTTAGTTTAGACTGCCCACAAGCTCCTCGATTGGCTTTACTGTTTCTTGCGTGATTGGCCGTCCCCACTGTCACTCCATCTTGCTTGCACACCGGTACTGCTATGTAAATGAGGTCTGTTTACCATATATTCTAAAAATAAGTGTAAAATTGGTGGTACTGAGTTGGATTGAAGTTGACAAACAAGGTGAAACACAGAATTGGGTGTTTTGCTACATGCTTTACAACCAGTCAAACCAAAAAAGGGAACAGTAAACTTAAAAGTAGCAATAGAAAACTAGAAGAACTACTAGAAAACACAGTGAACTGAAAGAGTTAGAGTTTTACTAAAAATACTTGTGTCCCCCCCACCTCTGAAATCAAAATTTCGTCCTTGCATACGGGCATGTGGTTGGCGGTCATATATGCGCCATCTCCAAGCGGAAAAAAATTCCTCCAAAGGATTTAGAAATGGCGAGTAAGGGGGCAAGTACACAACTTTAAATTGATCATGGTTGGTGAACCAGTTCTGGACCAGAGCAGCCGGATGGAAATTAACATTATCCCGGACAACAACAAACCTAGGCTGCTCTGGTCTATCCTGTACAACTGCATCATGAAGTGCATCTAGAAATGTGATTATGTGTTGCGCATTATAGGGACCCAGTTTGGCATGATGGTGCAGTAGCCCTCGAAGACTTATGGCGGCACAAAATGTGATATTTGCCCCGCACTGTGTGCACAATTGGCCAATTATATTACGTCCCCGTCTTGCTAAGGTTGAATCCAGCCTCGTCAATGTAAATACATTCATGAGGCTGGGCAGCTCCATCCATGTCCAAGATTCTCTGTAACAAAAAATACATATTGTGGATGGCTTTACTCAAAGCACACAACTACACTACTACACATACAGAACTGCCCCACCCCACCACACAGGTACCTGTGTAGCTTTCTGAATGTATTTATGTGGTACTGATCCAGTGGTACATATTCAGCTGTTACTAGACTGCACCCATTCTGTATTCTAAATGTAAAGGACTGTAACACTTACCTGTAAATATTCATGTCGAAGTTCTTTGACCCTGACACTGTTCCTCTCAAATGGGACCCTGTACAATTGCTTCATGGTCATGTTGTGCTTTACCAAGATGCGTCGGATAGTGGTAAAGCTTACTCGATTTATGTTGTTGAATACTTGCATATCTGCAAGTATTTGTTGCTGTAGCTGGTGGAGACGGATTGCATTGTTTGCTCTGACTAGGTTCACTATGGCAAGTTCCTGCTGTTGGGTCAACAGGCGTTGGCGTCCACCCCCAGCAGGTCTTCTAGCCATTCTGTAGAAAAATGCAACCACAAATTGTTATTGTTTGCTTCTTTTTTACAGTACTGTCTATGCTGTAATTTACTGTATTTACCATACACAGTATTGAAACATCTCAACACGTTATCACGGTATGTTTCACAAATCTACCAATTTTGTTCGAAAAGGAGCATTAGCCACCCTGCAATACAGTACATGTGATACGGTAACGTGATATGGTACAGTACTGTAAATACTCTAGATACAGTCTGAGTAGAGTAGAGAGTTGAAGACCTACCTGTTTTCCAGTCGGAATGTCCTTATTATGGATGAAACTGTGAAATGGCTTAGATTAGGGTGGACTCTCTGCCCAGCTTCCCTCATAGTCAGGCCATGGTTTATGACCACGTCTTCCTCTCTCTCTCTGTCTTCCTCTTCCTCTGCCTCTAGCTCTCCCTGCCTCCATGTTTGCAAAGTTCTCCAAATGGCTTAACTGAGGCCTTTTTGTAGCTGGCTGATTGGTGTTCAGTTTTATAAGTAAGTATTTTCAGGTGTGTGTCTGTATTTTCAATTAACCAATGTGTGTCATATTTTACCAATGGTACCCTGAGATTTCATTTTTTGAACTAAGTGTGTTATGTATGAAATAGTATGTAGTGTGCAGGAGCAAGTGTGTTACAGAATTGCAACTAAAGTGCAAAGCAGCGCTTTTGTTTAAGGTATAGTAACAACAACTTCAAGTTATGTTACTTTGGTTTAAGCATGTGTCTATAGTGTTGGGTAGCAATGGGTAAAAACTGTAAAAAGACAACTAGTGGATGAATGTCAGTGTCATCCTCCCTCTTCAAATCCTCTCTGCTCCACACTGTCACACCAAACTCCATTCAAAAAACGGCTGTTTTAGGGAAGTAAAACCAGTGAGACTCTGTTTCTCTTCAATCTACAGACACAATCTGCTCACATTGACTCAGTAACATCATTAACTAACCTGTGAGGAAGACTTGGACACCACACACTCACTGACTGTCTGTCATTAACTAACCTGTGAGGAAGACTTGGACACAGACACACTCACTGACTGTCTGTCATTAACTAACCTGTGAGGAAGAGTTGGACACAGACACACTCACTGACTGTCTGTCATTAACTAACCTGTGAGGAAGAGTTGGACACACACACACTCACTGACTGTCTGTCATTAACTAACCTGTGAGGAAGAGTTGGACACACACACACTCACTGACTGTCTGTATTGTTTGATGAGTAAAATGTGACCCAGCAACTTTTAGGGAGGGAGCACACACACACACACACACACACACACACACACACACACACACACACACAGTAACACAGTGTGACGATGAGTCATTGACAGATCCCTGGAAGGGTGTGTCTGTCTGTCTGTCTGCTTGTCTGTCTGTCTGCCTGCTTGTCTGTCTGTCTGTCTGTCTGCCTGCCTGCCTGCCTGCCTGTCTGCCTGTCTGTTTGTCTGTCTGTCTGTCTGTGGTGGGTCTGGTCTTAATCTGCTCTTTGGTTTCCATGGTAACACATAATAATAACAAAGCAATAATCCAGTTTGATCTCAAGAGAAAGAAAAACTTCATCAAACAAAAGTTCATTTAAAAATAACATTGACACACACACCCAAAATATGTGTGTTACTGTATGTGTGTGTATGTGTGTTACTGTGAGTGTGTGTGTGTGTGTGTTAGGGGTGTGTAACTGTGTGTGTGTGTGTGTGTGTGTGTGTGTGTGTGTGTGTGTGTGTGTGTGTGCTGGGGTGTGTTACTGTGTGTGGGTGTGTGTGTGTGTGTGTGTTAGGGGTGTGTTACTGTGTGTGTGTTACTGTGTGTGTGTGTGTGTGTTAGGGGTGTGTTACTGTGTGTGTGTGTGTGTGTGTGTGTGTGTGTGTGTGTGTGTGTTAGGGGTGTGGTCTGTGGGTGCGGTTCAGGTCTTAAAACTCTCATATTTCCCTCAGTGTGTTTGTGCTGCTCTCGCTCTCTTGCTCTCTCTCAGGGGAACTCAGGTACGTTATTTTTCTTTGGATTTTGTGTTTGTTTGATTGATTGTTTGATTGTTTGTTTGATTGATTGTTTGTGTTGGCTTTGAGCCGTCTAACAGAAAGTTTCTCTCTGAGTCTGACGATGAAACAGAATCAGGAAGTGAAACTTTGAGACAGAGTGAGCGCTCTGCAGTTTGTTTCTGCTCTTTGTTTGTTTGTTTGTTTGTTTGTTTTGTTGCTGAAGAAAATAAAACATAAAGACATCTGTGAGGTCAAACTTTATTGACAGCGACAGTGAAGACAGAGAGGACCACAGCTCTGTACAGGAAGTAGAATTATACAGTCAGTCTGTGTTCATCGTGTGCTTCTGCTGTTGTTGTTGTTGTTGTTTCTGTTGCTGTTGTTGTTTCTGTTGCTGTTGTTGTTGCTGCTGTTGTTGTACTTTCTCTGCACACCACCAGCACAAACAGACACAAACACTGTGAGTCATTTAAAGGGACAGTACACATTGTGATTTTGTGTTGGGACTCGTCAGCCGCTCCCTCACTGACTGTTTCTCTGTTTCAGATCTCAGACGAGCAACATGAATGTAAGTGTGACTTTATCTTTATCAGCCTTATTCTTATTGATTGATTGATTGATTGATTGATTGACAGAACTCCCTCTGGTGAAAGGAGAGACAGAAGAACACTTGATTAATAAATAATAATAATTCATGATCATTTATCAAAACTTACATATTTCTATAACTCATTAAAGTGAAAAATGCAATAATTATATAGAAACAGACACTGACAGGTTCAACTCGCTGCGATCAATAAAAACATTTTCATCTTTTCTTTCTAAAATTCAAAGAAGAAAAAAAAAGATCTCAACAAAAGGTTAAAGTTAAAGAAATCAGTTACATTACTAGTTACTGGAGAAATCCTATCCTATTATAACCGTTATTATGATTATTATTATTTACTGTTAATGGTTACAGGTCCGTTCAGGGTTAATCTGAAGTCCAGTAGAGGAACATTAATCACAGCCGGTACAGCAGCTCAGTGCAGGTCTGAAGAACTCCTCAGAGAGTCCGAGAGTCCGAGCTCAGACCGACTCACCCGCCTCAAAAAAGCTGCTGTGAGCTGATGGTTCTGATGGTTCTGATGGTTCTGATGGTTCAGTGTGGCACTGCGAGGCTCCTGTACAAAGAAATACAGGAAGTTCAAAAGATCCAATAAATAATATCTTCAGTGTCAAAGTGAAGAGCAGGGCCTTCTCAACCATTAACAATCATAATCATTAATATTCATAATAATTAATCATAATCATAATCATTAATAATCATTAATAATAATCATCATTAATAATCATTAACGATCATAATCATTAATAATCAGTAATAATACAAATTACTGCTAGGGAGGTTTTCCTGACATCAGCAGCCATGTTTGTAGTTCTGTGAACATTTAGTGGATGTTTCACAACTCCACAAAGACACTCAGTATGTGTGTGTGTGTTTGGGGGGGGGCATACAGTACATTCCTGGTGAGCCTGTCACCAACACACCCTGAACACACCCTGTGGGCTGTGTTGCGTTCAGGGACAGCTCAGACTGTCAGACTCACTGCAGTTTGTCATTTTACACACACAGTCTTTAATCTGTGTGTGTACTGTGTGTTACTGTGTGTGTGTACTGTGTGTTACTGTGTGTGTTACTGTGTGTGTGTACTGCGTGTTACTGCGTGTGTTACTGTGTGTGTGTTACTGTGTGTTACTGTGTGTGTTATTGTGTGTTACTGTGTGTGTGTGTGTACGTGTTATTGTGTGTTACTGTGTGTGTTACTGTGTGTTACTGTGTGTGTGTGTACTGTGTGTTACTGTGTGTGTTACTGTGTGTTACTGTGTGTGTGTACTGTGTGTTACTGTGTATGTTACTGTGTGTGTGTACTGTGTGTTACTGTGTGTGTTACTGTGTGTGTGTACTGTGTGTTACTGTGTGTGTTACTGCGTGTTACTGCGTGTTACTGTGTGTGTGTTACTGTGTGTTACTGTGTGTGTTACTGCGTGTTACTGTGTGTGTGTGTTACTGTGTGTTACTGTGTGTGTTACTGTGTGTGTTACTGCGTGTTACTGTGTGTGTGTTACTGTGTGTGTTACTGCGTGTTACTGTGTGTTACTGTGTGTGTGTTACTGCGTGTTACTGTGTGTGTGTTACTGTGTGTTACTGCATGTTACTGCGTGTTACTGTGTGTGTGTTACTGTGTGTTACTGTGTGTGTTACTGCGTGTTACTGTGTGTGTGTTACTGCGTGTTACTGTGTGTGTGTTACTGTGTGTTACTGTGTGTGTGTTACTGCGTGTTACTGTGTGTGTGTTACTGTGTGTTACTGCATGTTACTGCGTGTTACTGTGTGTGTGTTACTGTGTGTTACTGTGTGTGTTACTGCGTGTTACTGTGTGTGTACTGTGTGTTACTGTGTGTGTGTGTACTGTGTGTTACTGTGTGTTACTGTGTGTTACTGTGTGTGTTACTGTGTGTTACTGTGTGTTACTGTGTGTGTGTTACTGTGTGTTACTGTGTGTGTACTGTGTGTTACTGTGTGTTACTGTGTGTGTACTGTGTGTTACTGTGTGTTACTGTGTGTGTGTACTGTGTGTTACTGTGTGTGTACTGTGTGTTACTGTGTGTGTTACTGTGTGTTACTGTGTGTTACTATGTGTGTGTACTGTGTGTTACTGTGTGTGTACTGTGTGTTACTGTGTGTGTACAGTGTGTGTACAGTGTGTTGTGTTGACAGAAATGTCGATCAGTTCAATCAGTTCGATCAGTTCTCTAGAATCAATAACTAATAACTGCTCAGAACTACGTGTTCACAATGACAATGCTAACATGCTAATGTTTATCATGTTATCCATCTTAACTAACTAACTAACTAACTAACTAACATGCCAAAAGAAGGTAACTGTAATCCATTAGAGTTACAGAAAAATATGTAATCAGATTACAGTTACTTTTAGTAAAATGCAGAGTATTAGTAGAATTATTGCTGCCTTTTGCACTACCATAAGTATTGTATTGTATATTTTATATTATTGTATATTTTATTGTCTGTTGTGAAACTGAATGTTTAAATTTTAGTATTTATCGTATTTATTTAGAAATGTCTTGTCTTATCTGTTGTGCCTATGCACTTTATCTGTTTCACAAATTTGCTGTTGAGGTAATCCAAAAGTAATGGAAAGTAATCAAGTTACTTTACTATTGTGATACTTGGGTAAGGTTACTGTCAAAATGTTTGAACAGGTTATTAGTAATTGGATTACATTTTTAAAGTTAAAGGTAGGAAAGGAGGCACCTGGTGGACGTTAGAGGAACTGCAGCCTCTGTTTGAACTTCCTGTATCTTTCTCTCTGCAGCTGGAAGACGCTTTAGGTGGTTGGCCTGCTGGTGGCAACAACCAATCAGGAGGCAGCGCTGGCTGGCCAGGACAACCCACCAATCCTGCTTGGCCAGGTACAATTATTTCAATTCAATTTTATTTGCATAGCGCCAATTCATAACAGAAGTTATCTCAGGACACTTTTCAAATAGAGCAGGTCTAGACCGAACTCTTTATAACTGTTAAGAGGCAGAAACCTAGGACAGACCCTTCGGCTCTAGGTGGGTGGTCGTATGTCTCGACCAGTTGGAGTGAAAGAGAGAGAGAGAGAGAGACAGACAGACAGACAGACAGATAGGTGCACAGCAACAACAGTAGCAACAACTACACTAATAGTAGTGACTGATGATGATGAACATGACAACAACAACGATGGGGGACAATGAGCAGTGACAATAGTAATAATAGTAGCTGTAGTAATAATAATATTAATAATAATAATAACAATTAAAGCTGCAAGCAGCGTTGGGCGGTACCTCGCACTCCACGCAACTCGGGGCATGATGCGGCCACAACATGGAAATGTCACGTAAATCAGATCAAAATTGCCATGCAGCGCTTACTTCCTGTTGGCAGTAGGTGGCTCTCTCACTATATCTGAATATTGTCCTGTAGATGAGTTCAGGGCGGGACTCTCATCAAATGTGAAGTTTTGTTGAGATTGGACCATGTACACTGAAGTTATGATAACTTCCTGTTGCCACTAGGTAGCGCTATCACTATTACTGAATACGATCTCATAGATGTGACTCTTATCATAAATAAATATATCAACCATATGTTTTGCATTTTCTGACCACATTTGAGCTGGATCTGATCAACCTGATAGGAGTAGAACATAAAATTATAAAACTTGATATTTCCTGTTGCCAGTAGGTGGTGCTATCATTATATCTGAATATTGTCATGTAGATGTGTTCAGGTCGGGACTCTTATCAAACGTGAAGTTTCATTGAGATTGGACCATGTACACTGAAGTTATGAGGACATGTACCGGGTGGGACTGTTACACAAGTGAAGTTTAGTGGAGATTAGACATTGAACATTGAAGTTGAGTACTATCTACTTCATGGCGAATCGTCGAAATTCAATGCAACCCCACAGGCACACTGTTCAAGGTACAGTCACAAATAGCACAACTTGTAATCAGGAACATATTTCAAGTGTACTGTCCAGTTTTAAAGCAGATCTGATAAATTCCATGAGTTCGTTTGTTCAAATACAAGACCACGGAATTAAAAACGGCCAACTTTGACGGCATGCCACAGACACGCCCTTCAACGTACAGTCACAAAAAGAACAGCGTTCATTCAGCAACATTTTTTGACTGTACTGGCTAATTTTGAAGTAGATCCGATAAAACCTGTAGGAGGAAGTAGTTAAAATAGAAGCCCTGAAATGCCAAAAATGACATCACAGTTTGACATTCGATTCAAAATGGCCAGCTTTCACGACACGCCACGGACACAGATCCCAGAAATTCCCTAGGAGGAGTTCGTTCAAATAAAGCCCAAAATGTCAAAATGACCACAAAATGGTTTAAAATCGAAATTGCAGACTTCCTCAGGGTTTTGGGGCATGGGTCCAAGAGGCATGTTACACATGCCTACCGAGTTTCATACATATCGGTGAAACGTGGGCGCCCGGGCTGCTTTTTAAAATCCTGTAGGGGGCGCTACAAACACGAAAAACACAATTTTTGGTATGTGAGCTACAGGCACCAGTCTACACGTGTCCTGTGAATTTCATATTCATAACTATTACGGTCTCCGCATAGTGATTTACTCTGCCACCAGAGTGCCACATAGTGGCGTGATTTTTTTTCCTTTTATGGTGAGCCTCGGGGAGCCATGGGCAATCATCCTACCAAGTTTCATTTTAATCACACTTGCCGTTGCCGAGATATAAACTTCTTCATTTTAAAGAGCGCCACCTTGTGGTGAAATTGTGTACGATGCATAATGAAGACATAATAAACTATTGATCCAAGTTTGGTGTCAATCAGACATACCAATGTGGAGAAATGCCCAACTTCCTTTTTTGACGAAAAATCAACAGGAAGTGCTAATTTAATAACTTGCTTATTTTTTGAAATATCAAAATACTTTAAATAACTTTTTTTGTCAGGACGGTCTCCAGATGCTACGTGCAAAATTTCGTGTGAATTGGACAAAAAGTGCACGGATGGAGCACGAACACAGTTTTTGGACATTTCGCGCTCTAGGGGGAAAAAAAAGTGGCCTATATAGGGAGATACAGCTCCGTTCACCGAACGCGTGGATACAAGGTTTTTGAATGTGAGACAAAGTATGCGGGAGTTATCAGCCTAAACACATTTTTTATGATAGTAGCGCCACCTAGTAGCCGACCTGAATGTGACGCATAGAATATCCGATTTTACACCAGGCCCGACAACTTTGCCAAATAAAATTCACGAAACGTATACATTCAGGGGGTCAAAAATGCAGTGAAAGGTCCTAAACGTAATAATAAACGGACCAATCACAATAGGGACCTTCCAGTTGTCACTGGCTTGGTGCCTAATAATATCAGTGATATTGGCAATGGCAGCAAATGGCAGGCTCCACCAGGATCGACAAGAACCTGCGAGACGAGAAAGCACAAGAACTCCGGGGAAGAAGTGAAGTTAGTAACATGCATTAATGGGACATGAATGAGTGCAGAAAGAGAGGAAGGGAGGAGCTCAGTGCACCATGGGAAATCCCCCGATAGTCTAGGCCTATAGCAGCATAACTAAGGGATGGTTCAAGACTCACCTGATCCAGCCCTAACTATAAGCTTTATCAAAGAGGAATGTCTTAAGCCTACTCTTGAATGTGGTGAGGGTGTCTGCCTCCCGAACCACAACTGGAAGCTGGTTCCACAGGAGAGGAGCTTGGTAACTGAAGGCTCTGGCTCCTGTTCTACTTTTAGAGACTATAGGAACCACAAGTAGCCCAGCATTCAGAGAACGTAGTGTTCTAGAGGGGTAATAGGGTACTATGAGCTCTTTAAGATATGAAGGGGCCTGACCATGAAGAGCTTTATAGGTGAGGAGGAGGATTTTAAATTCTATTCTACATTTTACAGGGAGCCAATGCAGAGAAGCTAGTACAGGAGAGATGTGATCTCTTTTTCTAGTTCCTGTCAGTACTCGTGCTGCAGCGTTCTGAATTAATTGGAGCGTTTTAATGGACTTATTGGGGCAGCCTGATAATAAAGAGTTGCAGTAATCCAGCCTAGAAGTAACAAATACAAGGATTAGTTTTTCTGCATCTGTCTGTGATAGTATGTGTCTAATTTTTGTAATATTACGTAAATGAAAGAAGGCAGTCCTAGAGGTCTGCTTTATGTGGGAGTTAAATGACAAATCCTGATCAAAGATAACTCCAAGATTCCTGACAGTGGTGCTAGAGGCCAAGTTAATGCCATCTAGAGTAACTATATCTTTAGACAGTGAGTCTCTAAGGTTTTTGGGGCCAAGAACAAGAAGAGTTTAACATCAGAAAATTGCAGGTCATCCAGGATTTTATGTCCTTAAAACATGTTTGTAATTTAGATAATTGATTAATTTCATTGGGCTTGATTGATAGATATAACTGCGTATCATCTGCATAACAGTGAAAGTTAATGGAGTGATTCCTAATAATGTTGCCTAAAGGGAGCATATATAGAGTAAATAGTATTGGTCCAAGTACAGAACCTTGTGGAACTCCATGACTAACTGTAGTATTTATTGAAGATTCATCGTTAACATACATACAGACTGCGAACGATAAATATGACTTAACAATTATCATCTTCTAGTCCATCTCCACCTCTCTGGGCTGGTTTACAGAGTTTCCTGATCGACAGATAGTAGCCAACTGTGTAGCTGCTGTTAGCAGGACCAGGCTATGTAGCCTCCCAGTGAACTGAGACGGGAACCAAACACAGCATCCAAGACCAACAGGGAATGCAGTACCAAGTTTACCTGCTGCTGACTGTACTGCTGTTTGCTGCTAACTGAGCTAACTAGCTAACTGTCTGTGTTCACTGGGAAGCTTCTGACCCTGCTAACAACAGCTACAGTCAAAGCTAATCCTGCGTATGAAGGCTGTAATAGAACTGAACAAAGACAGGATCTGTTTGTGTGTAAAGGTCAACCCTCCTCCAACCCCACCTGGCCTGGAGGTCAACCCTCCTCCAACCCCACCTGGCCTGGAGGTCAACCTGGAGGTCAACCTGGAGGTGCCTGGCCCTCCCCACAGCCCACTGCACCTGGAGGATGGCCCAGTCCTTCGCCTGGACCTGGACCTGGACCTGGACCTGGACCTGGACCTGCCATCCCTGTTGCCCCACAACAGAGTCTGGTAAGACAGAGAGAGACAGAGAGAGAGAGAGATGGATAGTCGATGGATGGGTGACGAACTAATGATGGATGGAGTTAATGGTTGTTTCCTTGTTGGCAGGTGGTTCCGTACAGACAGAGTCTTCCCAGTGGAGTTTATGACAAACTGCTCATCACCATCGCTGGAACCATCAAACCCAACGCTGACAAGTCAGTATGAACACTTCATTAGAAACAAAGGAGGGATGGAGGGATGGAAGGATTCAGCAGTGATGTCTGTTGTTGTTCAGGTTCACGGTGGATCTGGGCACATCCAATGACCTGGCCTTCCACTTCAATCCTCGCTTCAACGAGAGCGGCAAGAAGGTGATCGTCAGGAACAGCCGCATTGGCGACAAGTGGGGGAAAGAGGAGAGAGACCTGCAGCGCTTCCCCTTCGTCCAGGGACAGCCATTCGAGGTCAGATATTCCTTCTATACCTCTATCAAACTGTAAGACTTTATGTTGGTCTTCTGATGGCGAAGCTCAGGTGTTGGATTGTCCCTGAATGCACCATAAAGTGTAGTTTGAGGACCAGTCTGTGAGTTTGCGTTTTTGTGGTTACAGATAAAGATCCTCTGCTCCCAGAGAGAGTTTAAGGTCGCCGTCAACAACGCTCACCTGCTGTCGTTTCAACACAGAATCACCAACCTGAGAGCAATCGACAAACTCAACATCTATTATGACATCAATCTGTCCAGGGTCCACACGGAGACTCTGCCCTGAGGCAGGTCACCAGATCCACTACAGATCTACTGGGGATCCACAGGAGATCTATCGGGGATCCACCAGAGCTCTACTGGGGATCCACCAGAGATCTACCAGGGATCCACACGAGATCTACTGGGGATCCACCAGAGATCTACCGGGATCAACCGGAGATCTACCGGGGATCCAAAAGAGATCTACTGGGGATCCACCGGAGATCTACTGGGGAGCCACCGGAGATCTACCGGGGACCCACCAGAGATCTACCGGGGATCTTCAGTAGATGATTCTTGGTCAAGTTAGCATAAGATGTTGTCAGTGGATCCTCTTACTGTTCTTAAGTTTGACTCGTATAAATAAAGGCTTAATACCATCTGATTGTGTGTTTGTATTTGTGCAGCAGGACAGTACCCAACCCTGACCTCTGACCTCTGCTGGTACCATCAGTGCTGTACCAATTCCCATTGTGGGATCCAGTGTTAGCTTTCATTATATAATAAATCATCATCATCACACTCCGGTAAACCTGCTGCCTACATTACCCACAATGCAATTAGGTGGCCCGCAGTTGGGCTGGAGATTCTGGTGTGTTATGCTATTAGCAGCTAACGGAGTCTGGAGCCTTCAAAAAATTTTTTATGATGTGTGAAGAAGGAGGAAAAAATTCAAAAAATTGTTTGTTTTTTTTTTTTTTTTTTTAAAGAAAAAAGAAAAAAAACGTACTGACTCACTTCCGGTTTCCTTCCTGCTCTGTGTACACTGTTTGGTGCTGTAGCTCTGTCAGTGAACGCTAAATATAAATTAGTTTTACTCGTTACAGCGGTTATTTACCCGCTTAACATTTAAACGTAGACTAGTTCTACTTAAACACTCGGAGTTTCTCCCTCTTTTAGGGACTTTTCACTACTTTCAAAGTTTTTCATACACTCTAGTTTCATTAGCATTAGCAGTTAGCTATGGCTTCTCCCTCTCCCTCTCCTCTGTCCTGCTCAGTGTGTCAGATGTTCAGTTATTCCTCTGCCTCCTTTAAAGATAATGGTACCTGTATTAAATGTAGTTTATTTACTGCGCTGGAGGCGAGGCTTAGTGAGTTAGAGGAACGGTACCGCACCACGGAGATATCTTTAGCCGCTATAGTTAGCCAGCCCCCGGTAGCCGGTGCGGTCCGACCAAAGGTAGCTTCTGCTAGATCTGTAGTTCCCCCGGTAGTTCCCGAGCAGCCGGGAAGACAGGGAGGCTGGGTGACTGAGCGAAGGAAGACTAGAACGGCGAAGCCCACAGGTCACCACCAACCGCTTCACGTTTCTAATACATTTTCCCCACTCAGCGATACACCCGCTGAGGAACCAACTCTGGTTATTGGCAGCTCCATAGTCAGAAACGTGAAGTTAGCGAAGCCAGCGGCCATAGTTAAATGTATCCCTGGGGCCAGAGCGGGCGACATTGAATCAAATTTAAAACTGCTGGCTAAAGATAAACGTAAATACAGTAAGATTGTTATCCACGTCGGCGGTAACGATACCCGTTACGCCAATCGGAGGTCACTAAGATTAATGTGGAGTCGGTGTGTAACTATGCTAAGACAATGTCGGACACCGTAGTTTTCTCTGGACCCCTCCCCAATGTGACCAGTGATGACATGTATAGCCGCATGTCGTCATTCCACCGCTGGCTGTCGAGGTGGTGTCCAGCAAACGATGTGGGCTTCATTGATAACTGGAAGCCTTTTGGGGAAAACCTGGTCTGATTAGGAGAGACGGCATCCATCCCACTTTGGATGGAGCGGCTCTCTTATCTAGAAATATGGCGAAGTTTATCTCTAAAACCTGACAGTCCAGAGTTAGGACCAGGAAGCAGAGCTGCTGTCTTACACACTTCTCTGCTCTTTCTTTAGAACAGTCACCCACCCAAAACCCCATAGAGACTGTGTCTGTCCCCCGACCACCTAAATTATTTAAAGAAATAAAAACAAGAGGAGTTCAACATAAAAACCTAATAAAAATTAAAACCAACTCCTCAGTAGCACAAAATAAGAGAATGAAATGTGGGCTGTTAAATATCAGGTCTCTGTCCTCTAAAGCTGTTTTAGTGAATGAATTAATATCAGATTATGATATTGATTTACTTTGTCTTACTGAGACCTGGTTGTCCCACGAGGAGTATGTTTGCCTAAATGAATCCACCCCCCAGTCATATTAATACTCACATTCCTCGAGGCACAGGCCGAGGAGGTGGAGTAGCAGCTATATATGATTCGAGCGTTTTAATGGACCCTAAACCTAAACTAAATTATAATTCATTTGAAAGCCTTGTTCTTAGCCTTTCTCACCCAAACTGGAAAACACTGCAGCCAGTTCTATTTGTTATAGTGTACCGTGCTCCTGGACCGTACTCTGACTTTATATCTGAATTTTCAGAGTTTCTATCAAGCTTAGTCCTTAAATCAGATAAAGTAATTATTGTAGGTGATTTTAATATTCATGTGGATGTTGACAATGACAGCCTTAGTAATGCATTTATATCATTAATAGACTCAATTGGCTTCTGTCAGAGTGTAAATAAACCAACTCATTGTTTTAATCACACTCTTGACCTTGTTTTATCATATGGCATTGATATTGAACATTTAATAGTCTTCCCACATAATCCTTTCCTATCTGACCATTATTTAGTAACTTTTGAATTCATACTATTAGATTATAAGCCATTATAACCATAACCATCCCTTAGTTATGCTGCTATAGGCCTAGACTATCGGGGGATTTCCCATGGTGCACTGAGCTACTCTCTTCCTCTCTCTTTCTGCACTCATTCATGTCCCTTTAATGCATGTTACTAACTCCACTTCTTCCCCGGAGTTCTTGTGCTTTCTCGTCTCGCAGGTTCTCATGGATCCTGGTGGAGCCTCCTGCCATGGTCCTGCTTGACTGCCATTGCCAATACTGTTGTTGCTGTGCACCTGTCTGTCTGTCTGTCGCTCTCTCTCTCTCTCTCTCTCTCTCTCTCTCTCTCTCTCACCCCAACTGGTCGAGACAGACGACCACCCACCTAGAGCCGGAGGATCTGTCCTAGGTTTCTGCCTTTTAACAGGCAGTTTTTCCTTGCCCTTGTCGCCAAGTGCTTGCTCATGGTGGTACTGTTGGGTCTCTGTAATTAATGTTAAAGAGTTCGGTCTAGACCTGCTCTATTTGAAAAGTGTCCTGAGATAACTTCTGTTATGAATTGGCGCTATACAAATAAAATTGAATTGAATTGAATTGAATTAGGCAAAACTCCTACAGCAGATGTCTATCTGACAGTGCTGTAGCTAAATTTAAGGAGGAGATTCCTTCAGTGTTTAATTCAATGCCATGTCTGAATTTAACAGAGTCCTATAACAACTTTAGTCCCTCTGAAATTGATAATCTTGTCGATAGTGCTACAGGCTCACTACGATCAACATTAGACTCTATCGCTCCTATAAAAGGAAATTATTAAAACATAGGAGACTAGCACCTTGGTATAACCACCAAACCCGCCAGTTAAAGCAAATAGCTAGGAAATCTGAAAGGAAATGGCGCTCTTCCAAATTATCAGAATATCGCTCAAATTGGCAAGATGATCTTAAGATTTATAGAAAGGCCCTCCGTAATGCCAGAGGAGCCTATTACTCAGCACTAATAGAAGAAAATAAGAACAACCCTAGGTTCCTCTTCAGCACTGTAGCCAGGCTGACAGAGAGTCACAGCTCTATCGAGCCACATATCCCCATAAACTTAAGTAGCAATGACTTCATGAGCTTCTTCTATAATAAAATTATTACTATTAGAGAAAAAATTAATCACCAACTGCCATCAACGGTTATCAGTGGCTCTCCAAGTTCAGGGACTTCTGTCAATGTAAACTTAGATATATATTTAGACTGTTTTTCTGCTATCGATCTTCATCAGTTAACTTCAACCATTTCTTCATCGAAGCCATCAACCTGTCTGTTCCGATCCCAACTAGGCTGCTTAAAGAAGTTGTTCCCTTAATTGGCACTTCTTTACTGGATATGATTAATCTTTCTTTATTATCAGGATATGTACCACAGTCCTTTAAAGTAGCTGTAATTAAACCCCTTCTTAAAAAGTCTACTCTTGACCCAGGGGTTTTAGCCAACTATAGACCGATTTCTAACCTCCCGTTCCTCTCTAAGATTCTGGAGAAAGTAGTCGCCAAAGAGTTGTGTGACTTTCTACATAACAATAGTTTATTTGAGGATTTTCAGTCAGGATTTAGAGTTCATCATAGCACAGAGACAGCTCTGGTTAAAGTTAATAATGACCTTCTGACTGCTTCTGACAATGGACTTGTCTCTGTACTTGTATTATTAGATCTTAGTGCTGCATTTGACACCATTGACCATGATATTCTTTTACAGAGACTTGAGCATCAAATTGGCATTAAAGGAACTGCCCTAACCTGGTTTAAGTCATACTTATCAGATCGTTCTCAGTTTGTACATGTTAACGATGAATCCTCCATAAATACTAAAGTTAGTCATGGAGTTCCACAAGGTTCTGTACTTGGACCAATACTATTTACTTTATATATGCTCCCTTTAGGCAACATTATTAGGAATCACTCCATTAACTTTCACTGTTATGCAGATGATACGCAGTTATATCTATCAATCAAACCCAATGAAATTAATCAATTATCTAAATTACAAACATGTCTTAAGGACATAAAATCCTGGATGACCTGCAATTTTCTGATGTTAAACTCAGAAAAAACCGAAATTCTTGTTCTTGGCCCCAAAAACCTTAGAGACTCACTGTCTAAAGATATAGTTACTCTAGATGGCATTAACTTGGCCTCTAGCACCACTGTCAGGAATCTTGGAGTTATCTTTGATCAGGATTTGTCATTTAACTCCCACATAAAGCAGACCTCTAGGACTGCCTTCTTTCATTTACGTAATATTAGAAAAATTAGACACATACTATCACAGACAGATGCAGAAAAACTAATCCATGCATTTGTTACTTCAAGGCTGGATTACTGCAACTCTTTATTATCAGGTTGCCCCAATAAGTCCATTAAAACGCTCCAATTAATTCAGAACGCTGCAGCACGAGTACTGACAGGAACTAGAAAAAGAGATCACATCTCTCCTGTACTAGCTACTCTGCATTGGCTCCCTATAAAATGTAGAATTGAATTTAAAATACTCCTCCTCACCTATAAAGCTCTTCATGGTCAGGCCCTTCATATCTTAAAGAGCTCATAGTACCCTATTACCCCACTAGAACACTACGTTCTCTGAATGCTGGGCTACTTGTGGTTCCTATAGTCTCTAAAAGTAGAACAGGAGCCAGAGCCTTCAGTTACCAAGCTCCTCTCCTGTGGAACCAGCTTCCAGTTGTGGTTCGGGAGGCAGACACCCTCACCACATTCAAGAGTAGGCTTAAGACATTCCTCTTTGATAAAGCTTATAGTTAGGGCTGGATCAGGTGAGTCCTGAACCATCCCTTAGTTATGCTGCTATAGGCCTAGACTATCGGGGATTTCCCATGGTGCACTGAGCTACTCTCTTCCTCTCTCTTTCTGCACTCATTCATGTCCCTTTAATGCATGTTACTAACTCCACTTCTTCCCCGGAGTTCTTGTGCTTTCTCGTCTCGCAGGTTCTCATGGATCCTGGTGGAGCCTCCTGCCATGGTCCTGCTTGACTGCCATTGCCAATACTGTTGTTGCTGTGCACCTGTCTGTCTGTCTGTCGCTCTCTCTCTCTCTCTCTCTCTCTCTCTCTCTCTCACCCCAACTGGTCGAGACAGACGACCACCCACCTAGAGCCGGAGGATCTGTCCTAGGTTTCTGCCTTTTAACAGGCAGTTTTTCCTTGCCCTTGTCGCCAAGTGCTTGCTCATGGTGGTACTGTTGGGTCTCTGTAATTAATGTTAAAGAGTTCGGTCTAGACCTGCTCTATTTGAAAAGTGTCCTGAGATAACTTCTGTTATGAATTGGCGCTATACAAATAAAATTGAATTGAATTGAATTGCAGCAGGAAACAGCAGGGGCTGGCTCAAATAGTGGCATCGGCAGCTCGCAGTGGCATTTCCGGTGGCAGGTTGAGATGCCAACGATTTTTCCTGAAATGCCACGGCATCTTTCGCCGTTTATATGGTATTTCCGGTGGCATTCTAGGATGCAGCGGCAACTGCTGCTGTATGTGTGGGTTGCCCCGGTTCACCGTAAGATGCCACGGCATCTTTCGCCGTTATGGGGTATAACGGTGGCAAACAAGGGTTGTGTCCGAAATCACCCACTACTCATACAGGCCTACTAGCAAACCACACACAACCAAACCAGTAGCCTGTCGTACTGTAGAGAAAAGAGGATATCCGACTGCAACTGCAGGTGTTTGTAGCATCTGCTAGTGAGATACCGACATTTAAAGTTTATAAATGTTAACACTTGGCAATATTAGACTTGGTAGCATTTTCATGACCCTATTTGTGCATTTTTTCAAGGTTTCTTTGATTATTACAATATTTGATTTATATTGGTCTGTTATGTTACCAATACTATTTACTTTATATATGCTCCCTTTAGGCAACATTATTAGGAATCACTCCATTAACTTTCACTGTTATGCAGATGATACGAGTTATATCTATCAATCAAGCCCAATAAAATTAATCAATTATCTAAATTACAAACATGTCTTAAGGACATAAAATCCTGGATGACCTGCAATTTTCTGATGTTAAACTCAGAAAAAACTAAATTCTTGTTCTTGGCCCTAAAAACCTTAGAGACTCACTGTCTAAAGATATAGTCACTCTAGATGGCATTACCTTGGCCTCTAGCACCACTGTCAGGAATCTTGGAGTTATCTTTGATCAGATTTGTCATTTAACTCCCACATAAAGCAGACCTCTAGGACTGCCTTCTTTCATTTACGTAATATTACAAAAATTAGACACATACTATCACAGACAGATGCAGAAAAACTAATCCATGCATTTGTTACTTCAAGGCTGGATTACTGCAACTCTTTATTATCAGGTTGCCCCAATAAGTCCATTAAAACGCTCCAATTAATTCAGAACGCTGCAGACGTACTGACAGGAACTAGAAAAGAGATCACATCTCTCCTGTACTAGCTTCTCTGCACTGGCTCCCTGTAAAATGTAGAATTGAATTTAAAATCCTCCTCCTCACCTATAAAGCTCTTCTGGTCAGGCCCCTTCATATCTTAAAGAGCTCATAGTACCTATTACCCCACTAGAACACTGCGTTCTCTGAATGCTGGGCTACTTGTGGTTCCTATAGTCTCTAAAAGTAGAACAGGAGCCAGAGCCTTCAGTTACCAAGCTCCTCTCCTGTGGAACCAGCTTCCAGTTGTGGTTCGGGAGGCAGACACCCTCACCACATTCAAGAGTAGCTTAAGACATTCCTCTTTGATAAAGCGTATAGTTAGGGCTGGATCAGGTGAGTCCTGAACCATCCCTTAGTTATGCTGCTATAGGCCTAGACTATCGGGGATTTCCCATGGTGCACTGAGCTACTCTCTTCCTCTCTCTTTCTGCACTCATTCATGTCCCTTTAATGCATGTTACTAACTCCACTTCTTCCCCGGAGTTCTTGTGCTTCTGTCTCGCAGGTTCTCATGGATCCTGGTGGGCCTCCTGCCATGGTCCTGCTTGACTGCCATTGCCAATACTGTTGTTGCTGTGCACCTGTCTGTCTGTCTGTCTGTCCTCTCTCTCTCTCTCTCTCTCTCTCTCTCTCTCTCTCACCCCAACTGGTCGAGACAGACGACCACCCACCTAGAGCCGGAGGATCTGTCCTAGGTTTCTGCCTTTTAACAGGCAGTTTTTCCTTGCCCTTGTCGCCAAGTGCTTGCTCATGGTGGTACTGTTGGGTCTCTGTAATTAATGTTAAAGAGTTCGGTCTAGACCTGCTCTATTTGAAAAGTGTCCTGAGATAACTTCTGTTATGAATTGGCGCTATAAAAAAAAAATTAAATTAAATTAAATTGCAGCAGGAAACAGCAGGGGCTGGCTCAAATAGTGGCATCGGCAGCTCGCAGTGGCATTTCCGGTGGCAGGTTGAGATGCCAACGATTTTTCCTGAAATGCCACGGCATCTTTCGCCGTTTATATGGTATTTCCGGTGGCATTCTAGGATGCAGCGGCAACTGCTGCTGTATGTGTGGGTTGCCCCCGGTTCACCGTAAGATGCCACGGCATCTTTCGCCGTTTATGGGGTATAACGGTGGCAAACAAGGGTTGTGTCCGAAATCACCCACTACTCATACAGGCCTACTAGCAAACCACACACAACCAAACCAGTAGCCTGTCGTACTGTAGAGAAAAGAGGATATCCGACTGCAACTGCAGGTGTTTGTAGCATCTGCTAGTGAGATACCGACATTTAAAATTTATAAATGTTAACACTTGGCAATATTAGACTTGGTAGCATTTTCATGACCCTATTTGTGCATTTTTTTTCAAGGTTTCTTTGATTATTACAATATTTGATTTATATTGGTCTGTTATGTTACCAATACTATTTACTTTATATATGCTCCCTTTAGGCAACATTATTAGGAATCACTCCATTAACTTTCACTGTTATGCAGATGATACGCAGTTATATCTATCAATCAAGCCCAATAAAATTAATCAATTATCTAAATTACAAACATGTCTTAAGGACATAAAATCCTGGATGACCTGCAATTTTCTGATGTTAAACTCAGAAAAAAACGAAATTCTTGTTCTTGGCCCTAAAAACCTTAGAGACTCACTGTCTAAAGATATAGTCACTCTAGATGGCATTACCTTGGCCTCTAGCACCACTGTCAGGAATCTTGGAGTTATCTTTGATCAGGATTTGTCATTTAACTCCCACATAAAGCAGACCTCTAGGACTGCCTTCTTTCATTTACGTAATATTACAAAAATTAGACACATACTATCACAGACAGATGCAGAAAAACTAATCCATGCATTTGTTACTTCAAGGCTGGATTACTGCAACTCTTTATTATCAGGTTGCCCCAATAAGTCCATTAAAACGCTCCAATTAATTCAGAACGCTGCAGCACGAGTACTGACAGGAACTAGAAAAAGAGATCACATCTCTCCTGTACTAGCTTCTCTGCACTGGCTCCCTGTAAAATGTAGAATTGAATTTAAAATCCTCCTCCTCACCTATAAAGCTCTTCATGGTCAGGCCCCTTCATATCTTAAAGAGCTCATAGTACCCTATTACCCCACTAGAACACTGCGTTCTCTGAATGCTGGGCTACTTGTGGTTCCTATAGTCTCTAAAAGTAGAACAGGAGCCAGAGCCTTCAGTTACCAAGCTCCTCTCCTGTGGAACCAGCTTCCAGTCGTGGTTCTGGAGGCAGACACCCTCACCACATTCAAGAGTAGGCTTAAGACATTCCTCTTTGATAAAGCTTATAGTTAGGGCTGGATCAGGTGAGTCCTGAACCATCCCTTAGTTATGCTGCTATAGGCCTAGACCATGCATCACCAAATGGCGGACCTCGGTCCGGATCCGGACCGAGTGATGGTTCTGACCGGACTCATGACCAATCTCTGATAAATTCACAAGAATAGAAATTTTCCATGGAGCATTTTTCTGACGGTCGCGGGCGCTGCTACTCCAGTTAATACGGCAATAGCGTCACTCAGCTGAGCCAATCAAACCCTTTGTTTACCCTGCACGGCCAGCGCACCTGAGCAGAGAGAAAGAGACAGTGCTGAGAGCATGGCTTGCTCAAAGCCATTCAGTTTTTTTAGGCTGGGACCTCTCTAATTTAAGAAAAAAAAGAAAGATGTTTAGTCAATGCTCTGTTTGCACTTGATTTGTTCCTAAAGGAGACACTTTTATGACTTTTTTTATTTGAAGTGTAGGCCTTCAGTTCTTTAGGCTGGGACCTCTTTAATTTAAAAGAAAGGGGGTTATTAGGCTCTGTTTGCACTTAATTTATTTCATTCTGAGGTTTCTGTTTTCTTTAATCTGAAATAAAGGCCTTAAATTTATTTGACTGGGGATGCTTTTTTATGGTAAAAGTGCTGGCTGTTTACTATATAAGTGCACTCTGTTAAAAGTGACAATAAATATTATCGAAACCATATGAAAATGTGAACATAGGGTAGCCACAATAACAACACACAAGCTGGACTTCGGTTCGGACCTTTTATTTGGAGGAAATTTTAGTAGTGGACCTCAGTGACTTTTAATTGAATACCCCTGGCCTAGACTATCGGGGGATTTCCCATGGTGCACTGAGCTCCTCCCTTCCTCTCTCTTTCTGCACTCATTCATGTCCCATTAATGCATGTTACTAACTTCACTTCTTCCCCGGAGTTCTTGTGCTTTCTCGTCTCGCAGGTTCTTGTCGATCCTGGTGGAGCCTCCTGCCATGGTTCTGCTAAATTGCCATTGCCAATACTGTTGTTGCTGTGCACCTGTCTGTCTGTCTGTCTGTCTCTCGCTCTCTCTCTCTCTCACCCCAACTTGTCGAGACAGACGACCACCCACCTAGAGCCGGAGGATCTGTCCTAGGTTTCTGCCTTTTAACAGGCAGTTTTTCCTTGCCCTTGTCTCCAAGGTCTTGCTCATGGTGGTACTGTTGGGTCTCTGTAATTAATGTTATAAAGAGTTCGGTCTAGACCTGCTCTATTTGAAAAGTGTCCTGAGATAACTTCTGTTATGAATTGGCGCTATACAAATAAAATTGAATTGAATTGAATTGAATATAGGAACCACAAGTAGCCCAGCATTCAGAGAACGTAGTGTTCTAGTGGGGTAATAGGGTACTATGAGCTCTTTAAGATATGAAGGGGCCTGACCATGAAGAGCTTTATAGGTGAGGAGGAGGATTTTAAATTCTATTCTACATTTTACAGGGAGCCAATGCAGAGAAGCTAGTACAGGAGAGATGTGATCTCTTTTTCTAGTTCCTGTCAGTACTCGTGCTGCAGCGTTCTGAATTAATTGGAGCGTTTTAATGGACTTATTGGGGCAACCTGATAATAAAGAGTTGCAGTAATCCAGCCCTGAAGTAACAAATGCATGGATTAGTTTTTCTGCATCTGTCTGTGATAGTATGTGTCTAATATATACCATATATACACTTATTTATATCTTTATACCACGTGTATGGTTTTATCTTAATGTTTTATCATTTCTAACTTGTTTTTATTTCCTGTATCATATTTTATGTATGTGCCATATAAACAAAGTTTGTTGTTTCCATGTCAGTCCATTGGTGTTAAACCAATCAAAAAATATAAAAGGAAATACAAAATAAAACGGCAAAGGGCAATAAATAAATAAATAAATAATATGCAGATTAAATTGTAGTTTTAACATTCCAATCTGATCCAATAATTCCACTGCGCACTTACTTACGCGCACTCTTTTTTTATATAGACGATCTTTGGCAGACTCCGCTACGTCATGACGCAGCCTCTCCAGCTGTGCGTCAGCCCGCTGGGAGCAGACAGACAGGTTCACAGCGGCGTTAACCGACATTTTAAACAACATCTTATTCACAGCTAACGGAAGGAACCCGAAGAACAGACCGACACATTAACGGGAACAACCGACAGTGTTTCACATTAACGGGAACAACCGGGAAAACAGGAACGGAGTGTTTGTGGTCGCTGCCAGCAGCTGTTTGTCCGAGACGGAGAGGGTTCCTCCCGCAGGTGAGTCTGAGCGTCGGCCTCTGTTAGCTCCTGATGCTAACGGTCCCATAAACACTGTTAGCTCCTGATGCTAACGGTCCCATATACACTGTTAGCTCCTGATGCTAACGGTCCCATATACACTGTTAGCTCCTGATGCTAACGGTCCCATAGACTCTGTTAGCTCCTGATGCTAACGGTCCCATAAACACTGTTAGCTCCTGATGCTAACGGTCCCATAAACAGTACTTGCTAACGGTCTCACTGTTAGCTCCTGATGCTAACGGTCCCATAAACACCGTTAGCTCCTGATGCTAACGGTCCCATAAACACCTGTTAGCTCCTGATGCTAACGGTCCCATATACACTGTTAGCTCCTGATGCTAACGGTCCCATAGACTCTGTTTAGGTCCCTACCTGTTAGCTCCTGATGCTAACGGTCCCATAAACACTGTTAGCTCCTGATGCTAACGGTCCCATAAACACTGTTAGCTCCTGATGCTAACGGTCCCATAAACACTGTTAGCTCCTGATGCTAACGGTCCCATAGACTCTGTTAGCTCCTGATGCTAACGGTCCCATATACACTGTTAGCTCCTGATGCTAACGGTCCCATATACACTGTTAGCTCCTGATGCTAACGGTCCCATAAACACTGTTAGCTCCTGATGCTAACGGTCCCATAGACTCTGTTAGCTCCTGATGCTAACGGTCCCATAGACACTGTTAGCTCCTGATGCTAACGGTCCCATAGACTCTGTTAGCTCCTGATGCTAACGGTCCCATATACACTGTTAGCTCCTGATGCTAACGGTCCCATATACACTGTTAGCTCCTGATGCTAGGTCCCATAAACACTGTTACCTGATGCTAACGGTCCCATATACACTGTTAGCTCCTGATGCTAACGGTCCCATATACACTGTTAGCTCCTGATGCTAACGGTCCCATATACACTGTTAGCTCCTGATGCTAACGGTCCCATATACACTGTTAGCTCCTGATGCTAACGGTCCCATAGACTCTGTTAGCTCCTGATGCTAACGGTCCCATATACACTGTTAGCTCCTGATGCTAACGGTCCCATATACACTGTTAGCTCCTGATGCTAACGGTCCCATAAACACTGTTAGCTCCTGATGCTAACGGTCCCATATACACTGTTAGCTCCTGATGCTAACGGTGTTTATCTGTATGTATTATTGAGAACAGTATGGATAATAATATTGATAATAGTATTGATAACAATATTGATAACAATATTGATAATAGTATTGATAACAGTATTGATAATAATATTGATAATAGTATTGATAATAATATTGATAACAATATTGATAACAATATTGATAACAGTATTGATAACGGTATGGATAACAATATTGATAATAGTATTGATAACAGTCCATTGATAACAATATTGATAATAGTATTGATAACAGTATTGATAATAATATTGATAATAGTATTGATAACAGTATTGATAATAGTATTGATAACAGTATGGATAATAATATTGATAATATATTGATAATAGTATTGATAACAATATTGATAACAATATTGATAATAGTATTGATAACAATATTGATAACAATATTGATAATAGTATTGATAATAGTATTGATAACAATATTGATAACAGTATTGATAACAGTATGGATAACAATATTGATAATAGTATTGATAACAATATTGATAACAATATTGATAATAGTATTGATAACAGTATTGATAATAGTATTGATAACAGTATGGATAACAATATTGATAACAGTATTGATAACAATATTGATAATAGTATTGATAACAGTATTGATAACAATATTGATAACAATATTGATAATAGTATTGATAACAGTATTGATAATAGTATTGATAACAGTATTGATAATAATATTGATAATAGTATTGATAACAGTATTGATAATAATATTGATAATAGTATTGATAACAGTATTGATAATAATATTGATAATAGTATTGATAACAGTATTGATAATAATATTGATAACAGTATTGATAACAGTATTGATAACAGTATGGATAATGCAGTAAGGGCTGTTGGATTAATATTATAATGTGTATTGCACTGCTGCTTCTTCTTCTGTGGTGGCTGTTATATGTCTTATTAATGTGTGTGTGTGTGTGTGTGTGTGTTTTCCTGCAGTGTGTGTTACGTCCTGAGGGGGTGGAGCCAGCAGACAGTGTTTGGTTCAGTTTCCTGTGTAGGAGGAGTCACAGTGAACGTCTCAGAGATGTGAAGCTGAAGGTTCAGAGGAGCTGTCAATCAAATCAGGACCGATTTTGGTGACATCACACCCTCATTGGAACGCCCACTTGGAGGTAAAACGAGTTTTCATACCGCTAACAGCAGTGACTGTGCACACAGACCTGGTTCCTCTCATTGGCTTTGTGTTGCAGCGGCGTGTTGAGTGTGGTTGTGTCCGATCTCCACCGCTGCGATGCTGCTGCGGCTCACAGCTTACTTACTATACTTACTGCTTACTATACTAGCAAGATACTGAACCCCAAATTCCTTCTGATGCATCACTGAGTCAATGTGTGTGAAAGGGTGAATGTGTCTGTAGTGTAAAAGCACTTTGAGTGGTCGGAAGACTAGAAAGGAAACTATACAAGAACAGGTCCATTTACTATTTATCTTTTAACCATCTTCCAACTGTGGTTGTTTTTCCAACATAGATTATCTTAGCAAGTAGCATATCGAAGTACAGGAAAAGAGGAAGTTGTCTAACGTTCTGACTGAAGCTTGCTCAACTGTGATTGGAGTACAAAGCAAAAAGGGGCGCTTAGGAAGGGTACAATGTGAAACTAGTATGGCACTGGACCTCATAATAACTATAATTCTACATACAAATATTTATAATGTCACAGAAAGAGTTAGAGTTGTTATGTGGACCATGATTCAGAACCCTCACTTCTCATCACTCCCTCAAATGTTGAAAATGTTCTCAGACTCTGTCGCTGTTTGAACTGTAGGATGAAAAAACTACAAAGTGAGTCATCACTGTTACACAACCTCTTGTCATTCATCAATATAGACAGTCATCAGTGAGCCAATAAGCACACAGCAGGATGTGAAACGTTTAGGGGTGGGAATCTTTTGGCACCTCACGATTTGATTACGATTCAGAGGTCAACAATTCGATTCTAAACTGATTATCGATGCATCTCGATGCAACAATTTTTTAATGTACATTTTCACGCGTGATTTTACAATATAATATATATATATATATAAAATAAAAATATATAAAAAAAAAAAAAAAAAAAAAAAATATATATATATATATATATATATATACATCTGACTTTGCTACTCAGAGTTTGCTAATCACTTCCTACTACTTTTGTGATATTCATTAAAGACAATCAACAGATGAATTACCTTCTCTATATTGTATTAGAGAAAAAGCTTTTCTTGTCACAAATATGACTTTCTATGAACAATGCAGCTTGAATTTTAACACAATATAGAAGTATGTTAAAAAAAAAACACGATTCATTTTTCTTATTTTTCCAAACTATCTAATTTGACTTCTACACACCTTACACACAGTGTAGGTCTTGTCCATCTTCCCATCGACCTCATAGAACCCAAAATGCTTCCATATCGCAGCTTTTAAAGAAGCTGGTGCAGGCCATATAGGTCTGTCGCTCGCAGCCATTTTGTCGCCACTAAACTTTGGATGTAAACAACTCGCACGTTTTTGGTGCGCATTCGTGTTGGCGGAGAACCGGCAGACAGAAAGGAGAGTTTTCTGTTGCTCTCTGCAGCAGGCAAACTAATTTAATTTTTGAAATTCCGATTATTAACTTATCTGCATCGAGACGGAATCGTTCTAGAGAGAAGAGAGAGTTTACACTCACCACAACACGTGGATCATAGAATATACATAGAAAATAGACTATACATAGAATATAGACTATAGATAGAATATAAACTATATGAATATTTAATATATATTAGTGCTGTCAAATGATTAAAATATTTAATCGCGATTAATCGAATTGTCATAGTTAACTTGCAATTAATCGCACATTTTTATCTATTCTAAATGTCCCTTGATTTCTTTTTGTCCCATTATGTTTTTCTCATTTTAATGCTCTTATCAATATGGAAAAGTGGATCGGCTTGCTTTGTGCAAATGTTGTTTTTATTGAAAAATCATCCATTGTCGCCTGGCTTTGACGAGGGGGCGGAGAATTCGCATCAGCTGTGTGTTTGGCCATCAAGTGGTATTTCAGACTGGACGTGCTGCGATGATAGCTCAGTTCACAACCACAGAACACACAGATCACTTTGGTCTTGTCAATGGAACCATTTGGCAACTTTTTAAAAGTAAACTTTCCATTCAGAATATTATTGGCATCCATTTCGGCGTCTCGCACTCGCCATCCACTCAAAACGTAACGTCTACTACTCTTAAACAAGTGTGTGCGGCGTGTCTGTTGTTTTGTTTCCGGTCTAGCTAGATCTGGTGTGGTGTTTTTTCTAACGTTACTAGTTGTTGCAACAGCATGTGAAAAAACTACAAAGTTTGCTAGGTCAAAAAGAACGTTATCTTGTGATAAAAAAATTGACGCCGTTAAAATGTGTTTGCGTTAACGCCGTTAATAACACGTTTAACTGACAGCACTAATATATATATATATATATGAATACACTATAGGTAGATATGTACAGTATAGACTGAGGCAAGTGAATACATTATAGATGTATACAGTAGGACAGTATAATTATGTATTAGGCTGTGGGGGCTTAAATGGTCCAGCGAATTGTGCAGTAGTGTGGCGGTATAGTGGAGAATATGGGAAGATAGTTCATAAGTTCGTAAATAATGTTATAAGGAGTTCGGTCTAGACCTGCTCTATTTGAAAAGTGTCCTGAGATAACTTCTGTTATGAATTGGTGCTATATAGGGATGGGGCCGATCCGATCCAGTATCGGTATCGGGACCGATACGAGCGTAATTCTCATATCGGAATTTCCCGATCCAACCTGCGCAGATTTCCGATATCAATGAGCCATGTCTGCGTTAACATTGTCTGCTGAAATGACTCCACAGGTGATTCCTGCCGGCCAGTCTGCTAGCTGGCTGCAAACTGTGGAATGGATGTCCTGAACGGAGGCGCGGCTCAATGAGACACAGAGTTATGAGACACGCCCCCGCTCAGGAAATCCATTCAGCAGTTTGCAGCCAGCTAGCAGGATAGCATTGAGCAGCATTGTGGCTAGCCAACATGTCCGCTGTGTGGAAATACTTTACACTGGAAACACCACAGAGCAAGACAGCAAAATGCAATGTTTGCAAAGCCGTAATTCAGTTCAGAGACGTGGAAGCTGCCTCGCGTCGTACAACACTACGAACGCAATCAAACATTTAAAAAAAGCACCACACGAAACAGCACGAGGATTTTTTAGGCGAGCTGTCAGGAATCACTTCTGGAGTCATTCCAAAAACAAGGTAAACTCCAGGCAGACAACGGGAAAGCTAAAGGGATTACCGTGTGTGTGTGTGTGTGTGTGCGCGCGTTAATAATAATAATAAACAAATAATAATAATAATATTAAAGCAAACAGAGCTCTGGTATCGGCCAATATCCAAATTCAGGTATCGGGATCGGATCGGAAGTGAAAAAATGTGGATCGGTGCATCCCTAGTGCTATACAAATAAAATTGAATTGAATTATAATTTGTAGGGCTGCAGCTATCGAATATTTTGGTAATGGAGTATTCTATTGAATATTCCATCGATTCATCGAGTAATCGGATAAAACACTTTTGCTTAATTAAAGCCCAATTATAAATATACAATAGAAAACAAGACTGTCCACACACGTTACAGAGCCCGCTTCAGTCTTGTTCCGCGTTGTAGGGGACGCATAGCCTGTGACGTAAGCACGTTGTGTCACACTTAAAAGAATCCGTGCAAAACGTGAGCTGGACGAGGCTTTGAGGCAGACGAAATTCCTCAATCATTCTTTGTAATCGAGTTACTCGCGGTTCTCGAGGAATCGTTGCAGCCCTAATAATTTGATCATTATTATTTAAAAATGTTTTAATTATTCTTTAATTACCGTCTGTGTCTCTGTCTGTCTCTCTGTCTGTCTCTCTTTCTCAGGACCATCATGCACCTGAAGTCGTATCCGAAGCTGGTGCGCTCAGAGTTGCGTTTGGATGCTGTCGGTGTTCAGACGTTTGTGAGCCACCAGGGGGCGCTGTTGAAGACCTGCAGCAGTAACCATGGCAACATCAGCAGCCGCCTGCCACTCAGCGTCCTCTCCACCAACACGCTCCGCTGCAGCAACACCACAAACCACTTCAGCAGCAGCGCAACGTCGCTCCGGCTGAAGGCGTCACCCAGCGGCGCCCTGCAGCTCCTCCCCCCTTTGCCAGGCAACAAGAACAACACGCTCAGACTGTACCAGACTGCCACAGAGGATGCCGATGCCCCGCTGGACATCTGGGCCGTCATCAAGCCCGGACACGTCCGTGAGAAAATCGCCATCTTTGCTTTAGATGGGGGGCGGACCGAAGGCACTGGGGACAGCGAACGCACCTCCACTGCCGGCTCTGGTGGCCGAGAAAGGATGCCGGCGGCGGGTATAAACCACGGCGCCATGACGGGGATGTTACGGGCCGGGAAGGCTAAAGGAAGCTGGGAGGAAAACTGCAATGCCAAACGGCGCCGCAGGTCAGGAATCCAACAGGACACACAGCAACCATCTCCACGGCAACCGGACTCCACTCAGCAGTCGGGCAACGGGTGGCACGGAGACGCGGCAGTGACAGCGGAGGAGGAGGAGGAGGAGGAGCAGAAGGTGTCGGTGGTGGAGATGGTGGCGTTCCTGGAGCACAGAGTCAACGAACAGCAGTCGGACTCCAAACCTCTGGTTGCCCTCCAGAGGAGCTCCACCACCATCACACTGTCCAGAGCTTCACCCCCCGACGCCAGGGGGGAGGAGCCAGAGAGCATCAGGGTGTCAGACATGGTGGCCCGGCTGGAGTCGGAGTGTCTGAGGAGGAGAGCAGAGGGAGATCTGTCAAGGAGCAACAGCCTGAGGAGGACAGTGGAACGAGTCCTGTTCGCCGCCAGAGACCAGAGCCCCGCCTCCTCTTCACCATCGTCAGTGAGTTCATCAAGGATATCATCACCTTCATCGTCACAGCCAGGAACTCAGAGTGCACGAGAACCAATCAGCTGCTCACAAACAGTCTCAGATCTGACCACGCCCCCATCACCTGCCCCAGCCACGCCCCTCCCCTCAGGTGAGGCCGGTCTGGAGACACAGGCCCCGCCCCCTCCGTCTGAGGAGGCGGAGCCTCTGCCCGGCTTGTTGTTTTTGTCTGTGCCTCCTGTTGCCTCAGAGACACTGCTGCACACAGACTCCCTCCCAGAGTCCCGCCCCCCCCGCCACAGAGCGACCTTTGACTTGCAGCCCCCCCCCCCTGCTGCTCGCTCTGACTCTGGCAGTCAGTCAGAGAAGAGGAGGAGGAAGGCTGAGCGTGCTCAGGAGGTGAAGGCTGGCAGTGCTGTGGTGCCGGCGGGCCGGCGTGCGTCTGCGTCGCAGGACTTCCTGTTGATGCGTCAGCGTCTGCAGCAGCTGCTGGAGCCGCAGCCGTTCCTCGCCGTGCTGCCACATCACCTGCTGGTAAAGATCTTCCTGCTGTTGCCCACGCACACACTCGCTGCGCTCAAGTGCACCTGCCACTACTTCAGCTTCATCATCGACAACTACGGCGTACGGCCCGCTGACTCGCTGTGGGTGTCCGACCCCCGTTACCATGACGACCCCTGCAAACAGTGCAAGAAGCGCTACGGCCGCGGCGACGTCTCGCTGTGCCGCTGGCACCACAAGCCGTACTGCCAGGCGCTGCCGTACGGCCCTGGCTACTGGATGTGTTGCCACGGCGCCCACAGGGACGCGCCTGGCTGCAACGTGGGTCTCCACGACAACCGCTGGGTGCCAGCGTTCCACAGCATCAACGCGCCGATCTACAGGAGGAGCCGCCATGATGACCCATGATGCAACAGCAGACTGTCCTTCAGTGCAACATTTGAAATAAGGGAATCAAACATTTTACAGGTCGATCTGACCCGGTGGTTTCCTGCCGGCGGCAGCAGAGGGCGCCCTCTGCTGCTCAAACGCCTCCTCACAGCGAGCTTCCTGACGCTGCTTCACGTCTCGTTGATGACGAGCAGCAGCTGGAAGGAGGAAGTGTCCCAGCCAGGACTTCTTCTTCTGCTGCTGTTCTTGTTTGTCACAGTGTCCCTGATCAATAATCTATAATCAGTGAGCTCAGAGAATGAGTTGTAAAAGAGCAGACTCACTAATTAACACAAGAGCTTATTATTGATCTGTTGATCTGCGATTGCAACAATGAACGCAAATTCAACCAATCACTTCCTGTTTCTTTTATTGATCTTTAATCAATTGTAAAAAATATCAGAACTATTGTTGCAGCTTCAGCAACAGAAAAACATTTGCAGTGAAATCAGGAACTGATGGACTGTATTGATAATGACTGATGAGATATTTATTAATAATCTCTGATCATAAAATAAAGTCAGGAACAAGTGAAGACGTGAGAGGGCGGCTGGTTACCATGGCAATACAAACAATTGGTGGATCATCAGGAAATGATTAGTGATGATTGTTTACATTGAAATGTTTTTGGTCCGGAGAGAGGACTGCGGGGCTTCAGAGGGGGCTCAGTGGAGGAACTTTATCTGCACCTTGTTTGTGTTTACAGGAGAACTGATAATTGTTTGTTTCTCTGTCCAATCAGCTGAGGGATAATCAATGATCAACAGGAAGTGGCCTTGATGCAATATTAAAAAAGAATAAGAGGAGAAAAGAAACAACCTTTGACCTTCAGAGATTTAGTTTTTTAAGGTTTGTTTGTGTTTGCTTTAATAAAGTGCTTTCTCATTGGTTCACTCATTCAGTGTCTTTATTGTTTGTTCACCTGGTGGACAGGTGTTCTTCTCAAACACCCAGTGACGTCACACAGACGCCGTGATGACGTCACGTTGGCGCTGTGACCTCAGATAGCGCCTCCAGCAGCTGGTAGTAGTTGTACTTGATGTCGTACTCCATGTCGTACCAGAAGTTCACTGCAGACACACACAGCAACAGATATTTCAAAATAAAAGCCTAATTGATTAGTATTATTTTGATTTTGATTGATAAAGCTTATAGTTAGGGCTGGATCAGGTGAGTCCTGAACCATCCCTTAGTTATGCTGCTATAGGCCTAGACTATCGGGGGATTTCCCATGGTGCACTGAGCTCCTCTCTTCCTCTCTCTTTCTGCACTCATTCATGTTCCATTAATGCATGTTACTAACTTCACTTCTTCCCCGGAGTTCTTGTGCTTTCTCATCTCGCAGGTTCTCATGGATCCTGGTGGAGCCTCCTGCCATGGTCCTGCTAGACTGCCATTGCCAATACTGTTGTTGCTGTGCACCTGTCTGTCTGTCTGTCTGTCTGTCTGTCTGTCTGTCTGTCTGTCTGTCTGTCTGTCTGTCTCTCTCTCTGTCTGTCTGTCTCTCTCTCTCTCTCTCTCTCTCTCTCTCTCTCTCTCTCTCTCTCTCTCTCTCTCTCTCTCTCTCTCTCTCTCTCTCTCTCTCTCTCTCTCTCACCCCAACTGGTCGAGACAGACGACCACCCACCTAGAGCCGGAGGATCTGTCCTAGGTTTCTGCCTTTTAACAGGCAGTTTTTCCTTGCCCTTGTCTCCAAGGTCTTGCTCATGGTGGTACTGTTGGGTCTCTGTAAATAATGTTATAAAGAGTTCGGTCTAGACCTGCTCTATTTGAAAAGTGTCCTGAGATAACTTCTGTTATGAATTGGCGCTATACAAATAAAATTGAATTGAATTGAAATTGAATTATTTAATGGTGTTTGACGCTAGTTCCTCAGTGATCAGGGTTATGAGTATTAAGTACTTTGTACAGTAATAAGAGACAATGGAGTTTTGGGGCCGTGGTGCATTCAGGTGCAGTGCGTACCTGCGATGCAGCCGTGTGACTGCTGGACGTGGTGGAACCACAGCGACGGCAGGTACAGCATCTCTCCGGCCTTCAGGCTGCAGCGGAGCGGCCGAGCTCTCCGGTACTGCGGGTACAGGTCCAGGTCTGGGTCCAGAGGGTCCAGAGGGATCCATGGGACCTGGTGGGGCATTGTGGGGGGTGGGGGTGAACTGCAGTGCTTTAAATAGAGCAGAAAGTGCTGAGATTTACAGACACCTGAACGCACCTTCTCAGAGTCGCTCTGATCGACAACCTCAAACTCACCGTCTTCCTGCTGTCGGTAAACAGCCGGCTGATATTCACCTGCAGACACACCGTTACTATGGTTACTGTTTCATTTGCTGGCTGGTTGCCATTGTTACTCTTAAAGATCTAAAAGAGGGTGGTTACAAAGGTAATTGTAAAAAGGAATTTCTATGGTTACCATAGGATGATACAGGGTTGTAGCTAGGGTTACTGAAGGATGATACAGGGTTGTTGCTAGGGTTACTGAAGGATGATACAGGGTTGTTGCTAGGGTTACCGTAGGGGATGAAGGGTCTGTCTGTGGGCGGCAGCAGGATGAAGTTTTTCTCTCCAGAAATCACACAGAACAGATTCTCATAGTGATCTTTGTGCACTGAAACATATTATGTACATACACACATATTAATATGGAATATATATAAATATATATTTATATATTAAACTATCTGAGTTGTGTTCAGGTCTTACTGGAAGTGACAGCCCTCGACTCTCCGAGCCAAAAATTCACCGCATCTGGTAACTTTCCTAAAATAAGAAAAAATCATTATTACGTCAAAGAGAAAACAATATTCTTTATTATTATTTATTTATTATTTCTGTTTACCAGATTTAATAAAGAAATCATTTGACCTCGATGAAGATGATGATGATGTAAAAATTACCACTTGCTTCAGTGACGTTAAACAAGATATTAGAAACACTGAACTCAAATAAAAATATGAATAGATTCTGAATTAGATGTGAAAACAGAATAAAACAATCTCTCTGAAAGTCACAAAACAAAGGAGGGACGCAAGGATCCTCTGATCAATCCATCAATCAGTCCATCCTTTCCATCATCGATCAATCAGTCTATCATCAGTATACAGAGAATTGTTTCTTTGCTGATTGATTGGATAGTGGACAACTAATCAATGGATTCTCTGCTTCGCTGAAGAACATTTATTGACAGAAATATGAAATATCCCTGCTGATCAGATTTAACATTGATCAGCTCTACTTCAGTATCATCATCTGGTAAAGTAAGTGTGTGACAGGTGTGCGTTCTGAGCATGCTCAGTAGTGAACTCACCGAGCGCGGCGCTCATCCAGGAAACGTGAGACTCTACGTCGTCTGTGAGCTCCGGGAGTTCGTCCAGGAGGTTGGAGCACTGCTTCTGTACGTAGAATACTCCACGGGCCTCCTCCTGAGTACACAGAGTACACAGAGTATGCGTTTTAATACGCAGTATTAGTACGCAGTAATGTGCAGTATTAGTACGCAGTAATGTGCA
>NW_026136704.1:1896234-1933639 GCF_905237075.1 Dicentrarchus labrax
CATGTTGGTTCACATGTTGGACTCATGTTGGTTCACATGATGGTTCACATGTTGGACTCATGTTGGTTCACATGTTGGTTCACATGTTGGACTCATGTTGGTTCACATGTGAACTGAGTCAGTTTTAATTTCAGTGGATTGAAGAGCTGATAATTAAAATGTAATTTTCTAAATCAAAGTGCCGTTAGAATATATATATTGTCTATATTCTAACGGCACTTTGATATATATAATCAATGTTCCATATTTCCCCGTCTGATAAAGTATATATATCTAAATAAATATAAAGTATATATATCTGTATAAAGATAAAGTGTATTTATATATCTAAAAGAAGATAAAGTATATATCTATATAAAGATAAAGTATATATATCTATATAAAGATAAAGTATATATATCTATATAAAGACAAAGTATATATATCTATATAAAGATAAAGTATATATATCTATATATCTATCTGATTGTGATGTTGAATCACTTTACTAAAGACATTAAACATTCTGTAATCTGTTAACGTGGATAATAAAATAATATAGTTCATATAATTAAATACAGTTTATCTCCTCAATACTGTTTACGGACAAACACCCGATATTGTTTGAAGATGGTTAAAAGGTAAAAGAGACGTTTATAAAGTCACATCTTAAGTTAGCTAACTTTAGCAAACTGACTATAAATAGTCTCTTTTATCTGGTTTTTCTCCTGTAGGACTCCAGCTTTATTTTGGGGGAGGAGCTTGGCCTCCAGAGCCCCTCCCCCAGCTCTCTGAAGGTGGGGCCCAGCCGAGAGCTGGGGGAGGAGCTCGACCTCAGCTTCCTTCCTGATGAGCTCAGCACGCAGGATGAGGCCAGTCGTCATGATGACACAGGTATGACGTCACTGGTGTCCGGGTGTTTTACGGGTTTAAAAGGTTTTTGTTTTAAAGGTAAAACGTTTGTTTGATAATCGAGACTTTTGGCTTCTTACTTCGATTTCTGAATATAAAAGGTATAGACTGTATTATCACTCTCCACCAGACTCCATAGACGAAAACACTCATTTTACCTTCAGATCATCAGAACTTTATTCAAAGTGGACAGATTATAAAATATATCATTATATAATGATATATTATATAATATATATTATATATTATTATCAGTATGTGATGTAATGAGCACTGTGTGTGACTCTGCAGCTCTTAACGTGTCTCAGGACAGCGGCGTCTGTCCGGACTACAACTCCCAGGATTCCACAGTGGTGGTGGCAGCAGCAGCAGCTGACCCCCAGCAGGGGTCGTCCATGTCAGGGCTGGGGATGGGTGCCTCTCCCTTCTGTCCCATGACCCCTATGACCCCCATGACCCCCATGACCCCTGTGACTGAGAGGTCAGGAATCATCCCACAGTTACAGTAAGTTGCTGTAGAAACGCAGTTTTAATACTTCATCTGTAGTTCTAATACTTCATCTGTAGTTCTAATACTTTATCTGTAATTCTAATACTTCATCTGTAGTTCTAATACTTCATATGTAATTCTAATACTTCATATGTAGTTCTAATACTTCATCTGTAGTTCTAATACTTCATCTGTAGTTCTAATACTTCATATGTAATTCTAATACTTCATATGTAGTTCTAATACTTCATCTGTAGTTCTAATACTTCATATGTAATTCTAATACTTCATATGTAGTTCTAATACTTCATCTGTAGTTATAATACTTCATCTGTAGTTATAATACTTCATATGTAATTCTAATACTTCATATGTAGTTCTAATACTTCATATGTAGTTCTAATACTTCATCTGTAGTTCTAATACTTCATCTGTAGTTCTAATACTTCATATGTAATTCTAATACTTCATATGTAGTTCTAATACTTTATCTGTAATTCTAATACTTCATCTGTAGTTCTAATACTTCATATGTAATTCTAATACTTCATATGTAGTTCTAATACTTCATCTGTAGTTCTAATACTTCATCTGTAGTTCTAATACTTCATATGTAATTCTAATACTTAATATGTAGTTCTAATACTTCATCTGTAGTTCTAATACTTCATATGTAATTCTAATACTTCATATGTAGTTCTAATACTTCATCTGTAGTTCTAATACTTCATCTGTAGTTCTAATACTTCATATGTAATTCTAATACTTCATCTGTAGTTCTAATACTTCATCTGTAGTTCTAATACTTCATATGTAATTCTAATACTTCATATGTAGTTCTAATACTTCATATGTAGTTCTAATACTTCATCTGTAGTTCTAATACTTCATCTGTAGTTCTAATACTTCATCTGTAGTTATTATACTTCATCTGTAGTTCTAATACTTCATATGTAATTCTAATACTTCATCTGTAGTTCTAATACTTCATATGTAATTCTAATACTTCATCTGTAGTTCTAATACTTCATCTGTAGTTCTAATACTTCATCTGTAGTTATTATACTTCATCTGTAGTTCTAATACTTCATCTGTAGTTATAATACTTCATCTGTAGTTCTAATACTTCATCTGTAGTTATAATACTTCATATGTAGTTATAATACTTCATCTGTAGTTCTAATACTTCATCTGTAGTTCTAATACTTCATCTGTAGTTCTAATACTTCATCTGTAGTTATAATACTTCATCTGTAGTTATAATACTTCATCTGTAGTTCTAATACTTCATCTGTAGTTATAATACTTCATCTGTAGTTCTAATACTTATAGGGCGTTCTTTTTGTCTTGTAATCGCGACTTGCAGCTCGAGAGTGATGTCACATCCGTGTTGGAAAACGAGTAACCGCGGGTTTTTGCGTGTTTGGCACGCAGCAATGTAAACAAGTGTGTAAGAGCATTTAAAATCGACATTAAAACGACCAACGTAGTACAAATACAAAGAAAATAGATCTCAATATGGGCGCAGCCATCTTTGTTTTGCGAGTCGTACGTTCACCCTTGTCCAGCTCGGTGTACCCTGAGGAGCCCCGAGTGAGACGGCTGAAATTACAACCAAAAGGGGGTGTGTCTCGGGGTTTACGAGACAAATGGATCACAGCATAATAATTAATCTGTAGTTCTAATACTTCATCTGTAGTTCTAATAATTAATCTGTAGTTCTAATACTTTATCTGTAGTTCTAATACTTCATCCGTAGTTCTAATACTTCATCTGTAGTTCTAATAATTAATCTGTAGTTCTAATACTTCATCTGTAGTTCTAATACTTCATCTGTAGTTCTAATACTTCATCCGTAGTTCTAATACTTCATCCGTAGTTCTAATAATTAATCTGTAGTTCTAATAATTAATCTGTAGTTCTAATACTTTATCTGTAGTTATAATAATTCATCTGTAGTTATAATACTTAATTAATGTGTAGTTCTGGTACTGATGTGTAGTTCTGGTACTGTGGTCCTGCAGGAACATCGTCTCCACAGTGAACCTCGGTTGTCCTCTGGATCTGAAGTTTATCGCACTCCAGGCCAGAAACGCAGAGTACAACCCGAAGGTACCGAACCTTCCTTTTAATACGTCAGTGCAACAACAAAGTAGGACATACACCGATCAGTCACAACAGTATGACCACCTGTCTGATATCATGTAGGTCCCCCTTTTGAGGTCCCGAGCCGTTGTGTGCTGTGGTAGCTGGCACAAACAGCAGCAGATCCATTAAGTCCTGTACGTTGAGTGGGGGGGCTCCATGGATCGGACTGGGATTGAGATCTGGGGAATTTGGAGGCAGAGTCAACACCCTGAACTTATTCCTCAAACTGGTTTCTGTTTACGGTAACATACATCAGACTGGGCCTCCGTCTTCCATTTCTCTGTAGTCCAGTTCTGATGATCACATGATCTGATGAGCCCTGATACCCCCCCCCACATTAATTACAGAGACCCAACAGTACCAGCATGAGCAAGCACTTGGCGACAAGGGCAAGGAAAAACTGCCTGTTAAAAGGCAGAAACCTAGGACAGATCCTCCGGCTCTAGGTGGGTGGTCGTCTGTCTCGACCAGTTGGGGTGAGAGAGAGAGAGAAAGAGAGAGACAGACAGGTGCACAGCAACAACAGTATTGGCAATGGCAATCTAGCAGGACCATGGCAGGAGGCTCCACCAGGATCGACAAGAACCTGCGAGATGAGAAAGTACAAGAACTCCAGGGAAGAAGTGAAGTTAGTAACATGCATTAATGGAACATGAATGAGTGCAGAAAGAGAGGGGAAGGGAGGAGCTCAGTGCACCATGGGAAATCCCCCGATAGTCTAGGCCTATAGCAGCATAACTAAGGGATGGTTCAGGACTCACCTGATCCAGCCCTAACTATAAGCTTTATCAAAGAGGAATGTCTTAAGCCTACTCTTGAATGTGGTGAGGCTGTCTGCCTCCCGAACCACAACTAAAACTATAAAGAGTTGCAGTAATCCAGCCTTGAAGTAACAAATGCATGGATTAGTTTTTCTGCATCTGTCTGTGATAGTATGTGTCTAATTTTTCTAATATTACGTAAATGAAAGAAGGCAGTCCTAGAGGTCTGCTTCATGTGGGAGTTAAATGATAAATCCTGATCAAAGATAACTCCAAGATTCCTGACAGTGGTGCTAGAGGCCAAGTTAATGCCATCTAGAGTAACTACATCTTTAGACAATGAGTCTCTAAGGTTTTTGGGGCCAAGAACAAGAATTTCTTTTTTTTTCTGAGTTTAACATCAGAAAATTGCAGCTCATCCAGGATTTTATGTCCTTAAGACATGTTTGTAATTTAGATAATTGATTAATTTCATTGGGCTTAATCGATAGATATAACTGCGTATCATCTGCATAACAGTGAAAGTTAATGGAGTGATTCCTAATAATGTTGCCTAAAGGGAGCATATATAAAGTAAATAGTATTGGTCCAAGTACAGAACCTTGTGGAACTCCATGGCTAACTGTAGTATTTATTGAAGATTCATCGTTAACATGTACAAACTGCGAGCGATCTGATAAATATGACTTAAACCAGCTTAGTGCGGTTCCTTTAATACCAATTTGATGCTCAAGTCTCTGTAAAAGAATATCATGGTCAATGGTGTCAAATGCAGCACTAAGATCTAATAATACAAGTACAGAGACAAGTCCATTGTCAGAAGCAGTCAGAAGGTCATTATTAACTTTAACCAGAGCTGTCTCTGTGCTGTGATGAACTCTAAATCCTGATTACTTCACTGTCTATCAGGAAACTCTGTAAATCAGAGAACTGAAGCTGAGTAGTCGGAGGACATCAGAGGGAAAACCAGGAAATATTTTCTCCATCAAATCTGATCCAGTTTCACCAGAATCTCTGAATACAGTGTTTGTTGTTCCGGCCCGGAGAACAAGAACAGAGAACAGAAGAACCGTGTTTCAGTCAGGAACATCAGCAGGATAATGTTACTGTAAATATTAGATCATTTTATTAATGTAGTGCAGTGAAACGTAGAAGATTTAGTAGAAAGGAGCCTGAAAGTGAAGTGATGATGTTGTTTCAGCGTTTCGCAGCCGTCATCATGAGGATCAGAGAGCCCAGAACCACCGCACTGATCTTCAGCTCCGGGAAGATGGTCTGCACTGGAGCCAAGAGGTCTGTCTGTCTGTCTCTTACTGTCTGTCTGTCTGTCTGTCTGTAGGTATAACAGCTGTTTCTAACCTGTCTTTCTCTCTGTCTGAGCACGTGCAGTGAGGAGCAGTCGCGGTTGGCAGCAAGGAAATACGCTCGCGTGGTTCAGAAACTGGGTTTTCCTGCCCGCTTCCTGGACTTTAAGATCCAGAACATGGTGGCGAGCTGTGACGTGTGCTTCCCCATCAGACTGGAGGGACTGGTCCTCACACACCAGCAGTTCAGCAGGTACGAACCACGCTAACAGCCTAGCTTAGCACGCAAGACTGGAAGCAGAGGGAAACTGCTAGCCTAGCTCTGTCTAAAGATAAACACACCGTCTGATCTGACCAGTGCTGAGATAACGATAACTGATTAATATCAGGATAAAAACTTTATTTAAACAGTCTTGTGTCCACAGTTATGAGCCGGAGCTGTTTCCAGGTCTCATCTACCGGATGGTGAAACCGCGCATCGTCCTGCTCATCTTCGTCTCTGGGAAAGTGGTTCTGACTGGTAATTAAACTCAACCCAACACGCTATGTCACCACCACAACACATACAGTAATATCATCGATCATCTCTGTAAGGATAGATAGATAGATAGATAGATAGATAGATAGATAGATAGATAGATAGATAGATAGATACCGAGATGTTACTGTTCATGTCCTCCTACTCTTTATTAATAAAGTTGTAATAATATTTTAGCGGTGTGTTGAATTCCAGGAGCTAAAGAACGAGCTGAGATCTACGAAGCATTTGAGAACATTTATCCGATCCTGAGAGGATTCAGGAAACAGTGAGGCCCACCCTCTGACGTCACTTCCTGTTCCCATGTAAATAGAAGGAATGAGTACTTCCTGTATATGTGTCTTATTTTGTGTTGTGGATGGTAATCAAGTCGGCTGTTTGCTTTAGAGTCTGTGTTCAATGTTTCATCCAAAATAAATGTCAGATTTCCAAAATGACTGCAAAGAAAACTTAAGTTAAATTCATATTTTATGTTTTATTGTTGAATATTTGCAGCTGTAGGCAGATTAGCATCAGTAAGGGATCCTATGTGTCTCATGAGTTATTATAACGTTGATTTCAAATAATATTGTATTAATATAGAAATATTGTTTAATAAAACAGTATATATAATTAAAGCTGCAAGCAGCGTTGGGCAGGACCTCGCACTCCACGCAACTCAGGGCGTGCTGCGGCCGCGTTGCGTGCCATCGTTACACCTGCGGAACACAACATGAAATTTCACGTAAATCAGCTCAAAATCACCACGCAGCGCTTACTTCCTGTTGCCAGTAGGTGGCGCTATCACTATGTCTGAATATTGTCATGTACACGTTTTCAGGGCGGGACTCTTATCAGACATGTGAAGTTTGGAGCCAATTGGACATGTACACTCAAGTTATAGCAAATTTGTGTTCCTTGGCGATACATCAAAATTTCCCGCCACGCTACAGACATGCCCCCTCACCGCAGTCATCACATATCATCAACAATGTGTTTTGCATTTTATAAGTAAATTTCAGCTGGATCTGATCATCCTGCTAGGAGTAGAACATGAAAGTATAAAACGTGTTACTTCCTGTTGCCACTAGGTGGCACTCTGACTATTACCGAATATTATCACATAGACGTGTTCAGGGCGGGACTCTTATCGAACATGTGAAGTTTCGTTGCAGTCGGATCATGTACGCAGAAGTTATTACGAATCCCTCTTTCATGGCGAAGGTTTGAAATTGGATGGCACGGGACGCCACGCCACGGGCACAATGTTGGACGAAAAAAACTGACTGCACTGACCAATTTTGAAGTAGATCCAATAGAACCTGTAGGAGGAGTTCGTTAAAATAGAAGACCACGGACTTCAAAATGGCCAACTTTGACGGCACGCCACGGACACGCCCTTCAACGTACAGTTACAAATTAAACAGCATTCATTCAGCGCCATGTTTTGACTGTACTGACCAATTTTGAAGCAGATCCGATAAATTCCCTAGGAGGAGTTCGTTCAAATACAAGCCCAAAAAGTGAAAATGACCACAAAATGATGAAAATTAAAAATTGAAATTGCAGACTTCCTGTGGGTTTTGGGGCATGGGTCCAAGAGGCTTTTCTGCTTCTTTTATCATGATACACATGCGTAGCAATTTCCGTATATGTGGGCCTTACGTGTCTTGGGGGCTGATTCTGATACGTTTGGCGGCGCCCGTGCACGGGGACAATGTCATATCGGTATTTTTGCTATATTTGAATTTTGTGCAAATTTTCATGGCATTTTGAGAATGTTGCGGGGCCAAATATGCGGTGGAAGTCCCAGAGGTATAATAATAATTCCTAGAGGAACAATAGGGTCCTTGCACTTGTTAGTGCTCGGTCCCTAAATATAATGTTGTAATATAGTATCAGATAATAAGTCAATAGTGTTAATGGGCTTCCGTACAGTGTTTTCTTCTTTCTCGGCTCCGCCCACATCTTGACGTCATTAGATAAACAAACCCGTCACGTGGTTGAGAGGAAACCGGAAGTGCGGACTCATCGTCTGTTGATCAAAACACAAACAGCGGAGTGAGCTCGAGCCTGTTCTCCAGCATATCGATCAGATAATAGATCAGGAGCAATATCAGAAGATCGATATGGAGCAGTAGAGAGTGCTCAGCCGATCACATACTTCGATCTAGCTTTATACAGTTAGCCGTTAGCTGGTAGCCGTTAGCCGTTAGCTCCATGGCGTCCTCAGCGGGGCTCCCCCCCCTCGGCCCGGGCCGTGCTGCTTCTTCCCCCTGCATTCACCCCACCGGCAAGCCGCCTCTCCGGCCCCACCACCCGCACCCGGCTCACTGCAGCCCGGCCTGTGTGATGGGGGAGTCGGTGGACGACGCGGAGGGTCTGTATGTGGCGGTGGAGCGGTGCCCGCTGTGCAGCACCTCCCGCCGCAGACTCACCTGCGCCCGCTGCGTCCAGGACGGAGACTTTGTTTACTTCGACGGGAGGAACACCGAGAGGTAGTCTGTCTGTAGTCTGTCTGTAGTCCTCTGTGTCTGTCTGTAGCCCTCTGTGTCTGTACTGTAGTCCTCTGTGTCTGTCTGTAGTCTGTCTGTAGCCCTCTGTGTCTGTACTGTAGTCCTCTGTGTCTGTCTGTAGTCCTCTGTGTCTGTCCTCAGTGTCTGTCTGTAGTCCTCTGTGTCTGTCTGTAATCCCCTGTGTCTGTCTGTAGTCCTCTGTCCTCTGTGTCTGTACTGTAGTCCTCTGTGTCTGTCTGTAGTCTGTCTGTAGCCCTCTGTGTCTGTACTGTAGTCCTCTGTCCTCTGTGTCTGTCTGTAGTCCTCTGTGTCTGTCTGTAGTCCTCTGTGTCTGTCCTCAGTGTCTGTCTGTAGTCCTCTGTGTCTGTCTGTAATCCCCTGTGTCTGTCTGTAGTCCTCTGTCCTCTGTGTCTGTACTGTAGTCCTCTGTGTCTGTACTGTAGTTCTCTGTGTCTGTACTGTAGTCCTCTGTGTCTGTACTGTAGTCCTCTGTCCTCTGTGTCTGTACTGTAGTCCTCTGTGTCTGTCTGTAGTCCTCTGTGTCTGTCCTCAGTGTCTGTCTGTAGTCCTCTGTGTCTGTCTGTAATCCCCTGTGTCTGTCTGTAGTCCTCTGTCCTCTGTGTCTGTACTGTAGTCCTCTGTGTCTGTCTGTAGTCTGTACTGTAGTTCTCTGTGTCTGTCTGTACTGTAGTTCCTCTGTGTCTGTACTGTAGTCCTCTGTGTCTGTACTGTAGTCCTCTGTGTCTGTACTGTAGTCCTCTGTCTGTACTTAGTCCTCTGTGTCTGTCTGTAGTTTTGTCTGTAGTCCTCTGTCCTCTGTGTCTGTCTGTAGTCCCCTGTGTCTGTCTGTAGTCCTCTGTCCTCTGTGTCTGTCTGTAGTCCTCTGTCCTCTGTGTCTGTCTGTAGTCCTCTGTCCTCTGTGTCTGTACTGTAGTCCTCTGTGTCTGTCTGTACTCCTCTGTGTCTGTCTGTAGTCCTCTGCCCTCTGTGTCTGTCTGTTGTCTGTCTGTAGTCCTCTGCCCTCTGTGTCTGTACTGTAGTCCTCTGTGTCTGTCTGTAGTCCTCTGTCCTCTGTGTCTGTCTGTTGTCTGTAGTCCTCTGTGTCTGTCTGTAGTCCTCTGTCCTCTGTGTCTGTACTGTAGTCCTCTGTGTCTGTCTGTAGTCCTCTGTGTCTGTACTGTAGTCCTCTGTGTCTGTCTGTTGTCTGTAGTCCTTTGTGTCTGTCTGTAATCCTCTGTGTCTGTCTGTCTGTTGTCTATCTGTAGTCCTCTGTGTCTGTACTGTAGTCCTCTGTGTCTGTCTGTTGTCTGTAGTCCTCTGTGTCTGTCTGTGGTCCTCTGTGTCTGTCTGTAGTCCTCTGTGTCTGTACTGTAGTCCTCTGTGTCTGTCTGTTGTCTGTAGTCCTCTGTGTCTGTCTGTAGTCCTCTGTCCTCTGTGTCTGTACTGTAGTCCTCTGTGTCTGTCTGTAGTCGTCTGTGTCTGTACTGTAGTCGTCTGTGTCTGTCTGTAGTCGTCTGTGTCTGTACTGTAGTCCTCTGTGTCTGTACTGTAGTCCTCTGTCCGCTGTGTCTGTACTGTAGTCCGCTGTGTCTGTCTGTAGCCCTCTGTGTCTGCCTGTAGTCCTCTGTCCTCTGTGTCTGTACTGTAGTCATCTGTGTCTGTACTGTAGTCCTTTGTGTCTGTCTGTAGTCCTCTGTGTCTGTACTGTAGTCTGTCTGTTGTCTGTCTGTAGTCCTCTGTCCTCTGTGTCTTGTCTGTAGTCCTCTGTGTCTGTACTGTAGTCCTCTGTGTCTGTCTGTTGTCTGTCTGTAGTCCTCTGTGTCTGTCTGTAGTCCTATGTCCTCTGTGTCTTGTCTGTAGTCCTCTGTGTCTGTCTGTAGTCCTGTGTGTCTGTCTGTTGTCTGTCTGTAGTCCTCTGTGTCTGTACTGTAGTCCTCTGTGTCTGTCTGTAGTCCCCTGTGTCTGTCTGTAGTCATCTGTCCTCTGTGTCTGTCTGTAGTCCTCTGTCTTGTCTGTAGTCCTCTGTGTCTGTACTGTAGTCCTCTGTGTCTGTCTGTTGTCTGTCTGTATTGTCCTCTGTGTCTGTCTGTAGTCCTATGTCCTCTGTGTCTTGTCTGTAGTCCTCTGTGTCTGTCTGTAGTCCTGTGTGTCTGTCTGTTGTCTGTCTGTAGTCCTCTGTGTCTGTCTGTAGTCCTATGTCCTCTGTGTCTGTACTGTAGTCCTCTGTGTCTGTCTGTAGTCCCCTGTGTCTGTCTGTAGTCATCTGTCCTCTGTGTCTGTCTGTAGTCCCCTGTGTCTGTCTGTAGTCCTCTGTCCTTTGTGTCTGTACTGTAGTCCTCTGTGTCTGTACTGTAGTCCTCTGTGTCTGTACTGTAGTCGTCTGTGTCTGTCTGTAGTTGTCTGTGTCTATACTGTAGACGGCTGTGTCTGTCTGTAGTCCCCTGTCTGTCTGTAGTCCTCTGTCCTCTGTGTCTGTACTGTAGTCCCCTGTGTCTGTACTGTAGTCCTCTGTGTCTGTTGTCTGTACTGTAGTCCTCTGTGTCTGTCTGTAGTCCTCTGTGTCTGTCTGTTGTCTGTCTGTAGTCCTCTGTGTCTGTACTGTAGTCCTCTGTGTCTGTCTGTAGTCCCCTGTGTCTGTCTGCAGTCCTCTGTGTCTGTCTGTAGTCCTCTGTCCTCTGTGTAGTCCTCTGTGTCTGTCTGTAGTCCTCTGTGTCTGTCTGTTGTCTGTCTGTAGTCCTCTGTCCTCTGTGTAGTCCTCTGTGTCTGTACTGTAGTCCTCTGTGTCTGTGTCTTTATAGAGGTAAAGTTTATAATTGATTGAATTTGTTGTTAATGAGGATTCATTTATTCAGTCTGTGGAGAAAAAATGTTTTCGTCTTTTTCTTTTAAGGAAATAATATAAACAAATAAATAATATCTTACTGGTCCTGTTTATTGATAATAATGTTATTGATCTGTTTTCAGGTACATTGAGAAGTTGGAGCGACTGAAGAAGCTGAAGGAAGAGAAAGAGCAGCTGCAGCAGAGGTCACATAGAGTCATACAGTGCTTTATAATCTGATTTATAATCTGAATGCTGCTGACTAACTTTAGAGCGTTCTGTCCTCAGAGTCCTGCAGACCATGGACAGGAAGCTGCAGGCCGATGAGATGGTGAGTCTCTGAGATCCACATGAAACCAGATTCAGACTGACCTCCAGTTCCAAATGTCTCACTGTTTGTTTGTATGTCTTAACGCCGGAATTACTGCAACCTTTGACCTATGGAAGCTGATACCCACAATGCAACAGTGCTGTACTTTTGTTCGTTGGTGATTTATTACTAAAAACTGATCTGAAACTGATCAATAATGCTTGTTTCCTTTCAGAAATGGAAGATCATGTCCTGTAAGATGAAGATTGAGCAGCTGAAGGAGGCGGTCGCCGCGGGCAACGAGGAGGTGAAGAGCGGTGAGTCCGAGAATCTGCAACAAGAACATCTTTAACTGTTACTGACAATACTGACCACAGCCTGTTACTCCTCTTCATCCTCATCCTCATACTCCTTCTCCTCCTGTTACCCCTCTTCATCCTCATCCTCATACTCCTTCTCCTCCTGTTACTCCTCTTCATCATCATCCTCTTCCTACTCCTCCTGTTACTCCTCTTCATCATCATCCTCTTCCTACTCCTCCTGTTACTCCTCTTCATCATCATCCGCTTCCTACTCCTCCTGTTACTCCTCTTCATCATCATCATTCTCTTCCTACTCCTCCTGTTGTTCCTCCTCCTCCTCCTCCTGCAGATAAGGAGCTCCTCCTGCGCTCTCAGGAGGACAGTCAGCGACTGCAGCGGCGGGCCGGCCGCCACCAAGAGAAACGGGATAAAATCGAGCGTCACAACCGTCGTCTGGGTGACCTGCTGGAGAGACGCAGCCGTGAGCTACAGACCAGACTGAGTCAGCTGGCAGCTCTGAGGCGAGACCACATCCTGGAGCTCACGGCCCACATCTTCCCCACACAGGAGGAGAAACAGGGCAGCAGGTGAGACTGCGTCAACTGACCGCTTTAACTGACTGCTGCACTGCTTTATACAACTGACTGCTGCACCGCTTTACACAACTGACTGCTGCACTGCTTTATACAACTGACTGCTGCACCGCTTTACACAACTGACTGCTGCACTGCTTTATACAACTGACTGCTGCACCGCTTTACACAACTGACTGCTACACTGCTTTATACAACTGACTGCTACACCGCTTTAACTAACTGCTGCACTGCTTTATACAACTGACTGCTACACTACTTCACACAACTGACTACTGCACTGCTTTATACAACTGACTGCTACACTACTTTATACAACTGACTGCTACACTGCTTTAACTGACTGCTACACTGCTTTATACAACTGACTGCTACGCTGCTTTATACAACTGACTGCTACACTGCTTTATACAACTGACTTCTGCACCACTTTAACTGACTGCTACACTACTTTATACAACTGACTGCTACACTACTTTATACAACTGACTGCTACACTGCTTTAACTGACTGCTGCACTGCTTTATACAACTGACTGCTACACTACTTTATACAATTGACTTCTGCACGGTGTCGGACAGTGCCATCGTCAGTCGGCATCGGCGTTCATTTTGGCCGATTGGACATGTAGAATCGGCCAGTGGCTATCGGCCTCAGTGACCAATCTGATTGGTGGAGTGCTAGCCGAGAAAACTGGAAGTGACGATGGTAAACATACTACGCCAATGCCAGTATCTTGTTATTAATTCAATTCTATTCAATTTTGTTTGTATAGCGCCAATTCATAACAGAAGTTATCTCAGGACACTTTTCAAATAGAGTAGGTCTAGACCAAACTCTTTGAAACATTATTTACAGAGACCCAACAGTACCACCATGAGCAAGCACTTGGTGACAAGGGCAAGGAAAAACTGCCTGTTAAAAGGCAGAAAACAGATCCTTTGGCTCCAGGTGGGTGGTCGTCTGCCTCGACCAGTTGGGGTGAGAGAGAGAGAGACACACAGACACACAGCAGTATTGGCAATGGCAATCTAGCAGGACCATGGCAGGAGGCTCCACCAGGATCGATAAGAACCTGTGAGACGAGAAAGCACAAGAACTCCGGGGAAGAAGTAAAGTTAGTAACATACATTAGTCTAGGCCTATAGCAGCATAACTAAGGGATGGTTCAGGACTCACCTGATCCAGCCCTAACTATAAGCTTTATCAAAGAGGAATGTCTTAAGCCTACTCTTGAATGTGGTGAGGGTGTCTGCCTCCCAAACCACAACTTGAAGCTGGTTCCACAGGAGAGGAGCTTGGTAACTGAAGGCTCTGGCTCCTGTTCTACTTTTAGAGACTATAAGAACCACAAGTAGCCCAGCATTCAGAGAACGTAGTGTTCTAGAGGGGTAATAGGGTACTATGAGCTCTTTAAGATATGAAGGGGCCTGACCATGAAGAGCTTTATAGGTGAAGAGGAAGATTTTAAATTATATTCTACATTTTACAGGGAGCCAATGCAGAGAAGCTAGTACAGGAGAGATGTGATCTCTTTTTCTAGTTCCTGTCAGTACTCGTGCTGCAGCGTTCTGAATTAATTGGAGCATTTTAATGGACTTATTGGGGCAACCTGATAATAAAGAGTTGCAGTAATCCAGCCTTGAAGTAACAAATGCATGGATTAGTTTTTCTGCATCTGTCTGTGATAGGATGTGTCTAATTTTTGTAATATTACGTAAATGAAAGAAGGCAGTCCTAGAGGTCTGCTTCATGTGGGAGTTAAAAGACAAATCCTGATTTGACAAAGATAACGCCAAGATTCCTGACAGTGGTGCTAGAGGCCAAGTTAATGCCATCTAGAGTAACTATATATCACAGTGAGTCTCTAAGGTTTTTGGGGCCAAGAACAAGAATTTTGGTTTTCTCTGGGTTTAACATCACAAAATTGCAGCTCATCCAGGATTTTATGTCCTTAAGACATGTTTGTAATTCAGATAATTGATTAATTTCATCGGGCTTTATCGATAGATATAACTGCGTATCATCTGCATAACAGTGAAAGTTAATGGAGTGATTCCTAATAATGTTGCCTAAAGGGAGCATATATAAAGTAAGTAGTATTGGTCCAAGTACAGAACCTTGTGGAACTCCATGACTAACTGTAGTATTTATTGAAGATTCATAGTTAACATGTACAAACTGCGAACGATCTGATAAATATGACTTAAACCAGCTTAGTGCGGTTCCTTTAATGCCAATTTGATGCTCAAGTCTCTGTAAAAGAATATTATGGTCAGTGGTGTCAAATGCAGCACTAAGATCTAATAATACAAGTACAGAGACAAGTCCATTGTCAGAAGCTATCAGAAGGTCATTATTAACTTTAACCAGAGCTGTCTCTGTGCTATGATGAACTCTAAATCCTGACTGAAAATCCTCAAATAAACTATTGTTATGTAGAAAGTCACACAACTCTTTGGCGACTACCTTCTCCAGAATCTTAGAGAGGAAGGGGAGGTTAGAGATTGGTCTATAGTTGGCTAAAACCCCTGGGTCAAGAGTGGGCTTTTAAAGAAGGGGTTCAATTACAGCTACTTTAAAGGACTGTGGTACATATCCTGATAATAAAGAAAGAGTAATCATATCCAGTAAAGAAGTGCCAATTAAGGGAACAACTTCTTTAAGCAGCCTAGTTGGGATCGGGTCTAATAGACAGGTTGATGGCTTCGATGAAGAAATGATTGAAGTTAACTGATGAAGATCGATAGCAGAAAAACAGTCTAAATATATATCTAAGTTTACATTAGCAAAAGTCCGTGAACTTGGAGAGCCACTGATAACTGTTGATGGCAGTTGGTGATTAATTTTTTCTCTAATGGTAATAATTTTATTATAGAAGAAGCTCATGAAGTCATTGCTACTTAAGCTTATGGGGATATGTGGCTCAATAGAGCTGTGACTCTCTGTCAGCCTGGCTACAGTGCTGAAGAGGAACCTAGGGTTATTCTTATTTTCTTCTATTATTAGCCATCGTATTTTGCGTTCAGCGAGTAATGACAGTAACGATCCTTCTTCACTACTATCAACACTCTGATGAAAACAATGACTGACGCCAGTGTGCTCTGTGTTTACTAGGTCTAGAGTGATCCGTCATTTCCGGTTTTCATTTTTTTTGGGCGACAACACAGATTAGCGCCGCCTGCTGTTATGGGGACGTATTACGCCTCGCGCACACGTGGAACGTACTTGTTTTTGTGCAGAAACTAAAACCTTGTCTCGCTTTGAGTGTCTTCTGCCCCTGTGTTTGTGGCTCAGAGACCCCGCAGATGTGGTGGCGGAGTGCGACCCCGCGTTGACCTCCAGCACGGTGAGTGAGCTTGCTGAAGCGCGGAGAACCACCTACCTGTCAGGACGTTGGATCTGGGACGACCAGAACGGAGAGACCAGCATCAGCATCACGGGACCCCCCGTCACCCTGCCCAGCAACGGAGACTGCTCCGCCTACTACAGCTGGGTGGAGGAGAAGAGCACCAATCAGGGCCCAGGTGAGGAGGGAGGGGCGGAGCTTCAGTCCAACCAACAGTTAAAACCTCATTGTAATTACATTGAATCTGACCTCTGACCTCTGACCTCCGACCTACGCAGAGCTGGACCACATCAACCCAGCTCACACCATCAGCGCCGCTCTCTGTTACGCCACGCAGCTCGTCACCATCCTGTCTCACATTCTGGACGTAAACCTGCCCAAGAAGCTCTGCAACAGGTGAGACAGGAAGGGCCTGCTGCTGCCTTCACTGCCAGCTCAGAGTCTGGAAATCACAGCATCTGATCTTTGTTTGTTTGTTCCTTAGTGAGTTCTGTGGAGAAAATCTGAGCCGCTACCGCTTCACCAGAGCTCTGAGCAAACTCAACACCAACATCCTCCACCTGTGCTTCTCCCAGGTAACACACACACACACAGACATTTTGTTCCACAGATTCTGGTTAGACAGTAATTTAATGAGAATTGGTTCTCACCGTATCTTGTTAAATAAAGTAAAATAAAATAATAAGTTAATCATTTGTACATCTGTTGATACTTTATGAACCACACACTTAGTGTTCATGTATCCACTGGTTTCATTCTATCAGTGGTTGTTTTCAATATTTCGTCTGTTTGTTCGTCCAAACTTAAGGCTGCTTCTGTGCCCAATAATTATTTGTGTTTTGTTGTTGTATTAGTGGTGCAGACATTCAGAGGGGAGGAGCATAAACAAAATAACACAATAAAACAAACAACTTGATTTTTGTTTAATAACAAAAAAACAACAATCTGTTGATTCTAAACCGAATCAGAAAAAACAAACAGAAGACACTCAGACTGTTTCCTGTTTCCTGTTTCCTGTCCAGCATGTGGACAGCGAGAAGCTCCACCCCCATCACACTCTGAGAAACATCATGTTTCTGGTTTCCCCCGACAACGACAACCTGGGCAGGTGAGGTCCTCCACCAATCAGAGAGGGGCTGATGTTTATGTTTTTATCTGACCTCCGCCTCTCTGGTTCTGATTCAGGACTGGCCCATTCGAGGTGAGCGCCGACCTGGAGGAGTCGATGGAGTTTGTGGAGCCGGAGGCGGCAGGGCCGGCCGAGGAGAGTGGAGATGAAGCGGTGACGGACGAGGAGACAGACCTGGGGACTGACTGGGAGACGGTTCCCAGTCCACGATTCTGTGACATCCCATCACAGGTATGACACCTGGTAGACCGGGTTCAGGTTGCCTCGTCAAGTGTAAGAAGTCTTCAGCTGTCTTGTTTTGTCCGTTCGGTTAGTGAGTAGTTGGACGTGATTGGTTGGGGACATTAATTCATTGATTGTCCAAGAACTGAGACCATAGTAAATGTAGTAAAGCTTCTATATAAAACAAAAAAATAATAAGGTTCACTGCACTAGAGACTAAAAACAATGGGCGATACAGCCCACCAGACTCCATTCAGAAAACCAGGGATCTTACCTCTAAGATAACTAACACACGTCAAACTGATTAGAAACACAATAAAACTCCTTAAAAGTTTGGAATGGAAACAAACCACAGAGAGGCTGCGTTACAACACAGGCTGAGGGAGAGAGACACCATGTGACTCTGTATATAGAGAATATAATGTTTAATATCTCATATATGAGCTTTAAAGGTCAATATACTGAAAGTGTAAATAAAATTTATTGTCAGAAGAACGTGTTTCAGTTTGTCATGTTTTAATGTGACTGAGGCCACAGTGTTTAAATAATTCATATATTGCTCTTTTTTTCCTACAGTCCATGGATCTTTCCCAGAGTGCATTGCAGGTTTCACAGCCCGCTGCTAACACTGGGGGGATGATCTCATCCGCTGCCGCCTCAGTCACTTCCTGGTTCAGAGCGTACACCGGCCAGCGCTGATTCACCTATACCAGAACCTGTCCAGATTGGACTGGTGCAGATCTGGAACTCCTGAAGGTCTCAGACTTTTGGTCTGGCTTTGGACTGGACAGGTATCAAAGGTCAGAGGTCAGGCTGGCAGGTCAGAGATCAGCAGATCCAGATGCCTGGAGCTCTGAAGAGCCAATCACAGATTATCAAGATCAGGTACTCCATGGTCCAGGTACAGTTTGGTTCAGGTTCACTAGGCTCCTCGTTGAGCATCTGAACTGTTACATTTTTTTTAATTTGAATTCCCCTAAACTTGAATGTTATCAGCTTATTAACATGTAATTAATGGGTTATAATGACCATAATGTGGTAATTCCTGTTTATGACTATAAGGATTGTGGTATCAGATCAAACTCCGTATTGAATTCAACAGTGATAGATCAATTCTAAACTTCATATATATATATATATATATATATATAGCTCATAAAACACATCTGTAATGGTTCCCACCAAATGTGAATATTTTCCCTTTAATCTGTGTCACTGCAGGAGTTAGAGCCCACAATAATCAGCTGTTTCTGTGATTTAATGTTAATAAACGGATCAATATGATGTTGAAAGAACAACATCATGATGATCGATTTATAAAGTCTGAATTCAGACTGTCGGTCTGTCTGTAAGACGACGAGCAAACTGCTTTTAAAATGCTTGTTTTCTGAATGGAGTTTGGTTGATCAGGGCTAAGCTAACTTAACCTTGGTGGCTCTCAGCAGACGGGTTGGGAGGAGAGAGAGAAGATAAATCCACTTTTTAATCCCAGAGGTTTCAGTAATAAACAATGTGAACGTCTCCAGATCAGCTCAGGATCAGGTGGGACTCTGGCTGTTTATGGGCTCTCTCCTGCAGAGCTCCCCGGGCTCCAGCAGCTGTCTGTGTGCAGCAGCAGCTCTGTCTCTCCCTCCTCCTCACAGACTGCAAACACCCGACATACGATACAACGACCACCTCAAATGTGTAAATTTTACACTCCCACAAAAACGTGAATGAGGTTTTATGTGTGTTTGTCATTCACATCCGCTGCCGCGAATTCGTGTCCATTCACGTCTTGGATTCTGTATGGAATCTTACTTTCGTGAATAATTTTATTAATCACGTTTGATGGGAATAATAAACAATACAAAATAATAATAACGTGCATAATAATATAAAATCTGTCTTTATAGGAGAAATTATAATTATTGAACATTAATATCTGTTATAAACATTTATTACATGTTTATATAAAAAAAGAGCAAAGAATCATCTTTCACCACCTGTCGACCTGCCAGCCTGTCTCTCTGCCTATCTGTCTGTCGGTCTGTCTCACCACAAAGGGAAAGTTTCTGTTTTTATTTTTATTTTCTCTTTTTGTTTATTTTTTCTTCGTTTGTGAAACAAAGACAACAAATGGACTTTCTGCTGTGATGACAGCAGCGCTAACAAACTCATAGCAGTTGCCATGGCGATAACGAACCCTGTTTATACACACACACAGACACACACACACACACAGAGCGGACTGAATGTGGTTCAGGTTGGTGGTTTACCTGTCCTACAGGTGAGTGTCAGCCTGATGGAGAGAACTGGTTCTACACTGATGTGTTTAAAGGACGTGTGACATTTTCTGTTTCCATGAAAAGATTGAAATGAAATAAAATCCTGTTTTCTGGTTTTCAATGTTTGTTTCTGAATCCTTTTAAATATAAAATCAGTTCTGCTGATTAAACGAGTGCCCCATTTACTCAGGTACTGTACTCAATTACACATTTGAGATACTTGTACTTTACTCAAGTATTTCTACTTGTACTGCATTTATCTATCAGCTCTAGTTACTGCTGAAGAGTTTATTATTTGAGGATTTTCATTCAGGTTCATCACAGTTCAGAGACAGCTCTGGTTAAAGTTAATAATGACCTTTTGATTGCTTCTGACAATGGACTTGTCTCTGTACTTGTATTATTAGATCTTAGTGCTGCATTTGACACCATTGACGATATTCTTTTACAGAGACTTGAGCATCGAATCGGCATTAAAGGAACCGCACTAAGCTGGTTTAAGTCATATTTATCAGATCGTTCACAGTTTGTACATGTTAACGATTAATCTTCAATAAATACTACAGTTAGTCATGGAGTTCCACAAGGTTCTGTACTTGGACCAATACTATTTACTTTATATATGCTCCCTTTAGTTAACTTTCACTGTTATGCAGATGATACGCAGTTATATCTGTCGATCAAGCCCGATGAAATTAATCAATTATCTAAATTACAAACATGTCTTAAGGACACAAAATCCTGGATGAGCTGCAATTTTCTGATGTTAAACTCAGAAAAAAATAAAATTCTTGTTCTTGGCCCCAGAAACCTTAGAGACTCACTGTTTAAAGATATAGTTACTCGAGATGGCATTACCTTGGCCTCTAGCACCACTGTCAGGAATCTTGGAGTTATCTTTGATCAGGATTTGTCTTTTAACTCCCACATAAAGAAAACCTCCAGGACTGCCTTCTTTCATTTACGTATTTTTACAAAAATTAGACACATCCTATAACAGACAGATGCAGAAAAACTAATCCATGCATTTGTTACTTCAAGGCTGGATTACCGCAACTCTTTATTATCAGGTTGCCCCAATAAATCCATTAAAACGCTCCAATTAATTCAGAACGCTGCAGCACGAGTACTGACAGGAACTAGAAAAAGAGATCACATCTCTCCTGTACTAGCTTCTCTGCAATGGCTCCCTGTAAAATGTAGAATAGAATTTAAAATTCTCCTCCTCACCTATAAAGCTCTTCATGGTCAGGCCCCTTCATGATTCCTAATAATGTTGCCTAAAGGGAGCATATATAAAGTAAATAGTATTGGTCCAAGTACAGAACCTTGTGGAACTCCATGACTAACTGTAGTATTTATTGAGGATTCATCGTTAACATGTACAAACTGCGAGCGATCTGATAAATATGACTTAAACCAGTTTAGAGCTCATATTACCCTATAACCCCTCTAGAACACTACGTTCTCTGAATGCTAGGCTACTTGTGGTTCCCATAGTCTCTAAAAGTAGAACAGGAGCCAGAGCCTTCAGTTACCAAGCTCCTCTCCTGTGGAACCAGCTTCCAGTTGTGGTTCGGGAGGCAGACACCCTCTCCACATTCAAGAGTAGGCTTAAGACATTCCTCTTTGGTGAAGCTTATAGGGCTGGATCAGGTGAGTCCTGAACCATCCCTTAGTTATGCTGCTATAGGCCTAGACTATCGGGGGATTTCCCATGGTGCACTGAGCTCCACTCTTCCTCTCTCTTTCTGCACTCATTCATGTCCCATTAATGCATGTTACTAACTCCACTTCTTCCCCGGAGTTCTTGTGCTTTCTCGTCTTGCAGGTTCTTATCGATCCTGGTGGGCCTCCTGCCATGGTCCTGCTAGATTGCCATTGCCAATACTGTTGTTGCTGTGCCCCTGTCTATCTGTCTGTCTGTCTCTCTGTTTCTCTCTCCCTCTGTCTCTCTCTGTCTCTCTCTGTCTCTCTCGCTCTCTCTCTCTCTCTCTCTCTCTCTCTCACCCCAACTGGTCAAGACAGACGACCACCCACCTAGAGCTGAATGATCTGTCCTAGGTTTCTGCCTTTTAACAGGCAGTTTTTCCTTGCTCTTGTCGCCAAGTGCTTGTTCATGGTGGTACTGTTGGGTCTCTGTAAATAATGTTATAAAGAGTTCGGTCTAGACCTGCTCTATTTGAAAAGTGTCCTGAGATAACTTCTGTTATGAATTGGCGCTATACAAATAAAATTGAATTGAATAGAGGGAGCAGGTCCTCTTCATGTCAAACCACCATGTTTCTACAGTACCTAAGAACAGACAAACCAAACACTGGATCTAGATAGACTTTCAGGGCCATCGTGGTTTCTCCTACACACTCAAAAGTTCTTTGTCCTTACCAGGTTGTCGGATACAGACACCAGTGGAGTTCAGTTAGTGGCAATCTGCAACTTCACCCCTAGATGTCACTGATTTCCTCACACTGGAGCTTTAAGTGGTGTTTAACAGACACAAAGTGGCTGTGCACGTGAGTGTGCATGTGACAGTTTAGTGTACAGATCCTCTGAGCTGTGAGCTCTTTGTGTGTGAGCTGCAGATTAGCATATTAGCTATGTTTGGTATGCAGCGCTGCAGAGAAACTGATCCCACTGAGGGACCCTGAACCGGAGTCGAGACCAGTTTATTACTGAAGAGCTTCAACAGATTGAAAAATTTTAAGGTTCAAAAGGTCAGAAGATTAAAAGAAGTCAAACTAAAAAAAATGGCATTGCAGCTCAAGAAATCAAAAAACACTTTAACTTCACAAAATTACAAACAGAATGTTGAAGATCTAAAGATCTGATTTAAATTAACAGAGTCGCTGTAGGTACCAGATCTGCTAGTGGTCCTGAGTTTACAGATTATGTAACATATTAAAATGTTAGGATTGGCTACGTATCAGAAAGTGCAAATTAAGCTCTCAGCACACTGTGACTCTGTAGTCCTCCATCGGTCTGTGGAGCTCTGAACCTCCAGTTGGGCTTTATGGTCATCTCCATGTTGGTGTTTAGCAGCCAGAGGAGGTGATGTACTGGGAGTTGAGCTGCTCTCATTGGCTGCTCTTGGTTTGAACTCGTCTGTAACAGGAAAAAACGGCGGCTCCCCTTAAATGTTCTTTATTGAGTCTGTTTGCTGTGGAGGCCTCCCTGTGTCTATATTAATGATCAGCTATACATACTGTCAGCTAGAGTGAACTAAACCAAACCTCAATTTGGGGCTTTTTCTCTTTATTAGATGGTGAACATAGACAGGAAGGGGGGTAGAGAAAGAGGGGATGACACGCAGCAAAGGGCCACAGGTCGGACTTGAACCCATGCAAGGATTCAGGTGCCCCAGTAATATCATTGTTAATATTATTAATCAAAGACAAAATACAGACCTTTGCCCTGTATCCACAGCACTGACGTACCACTCTAAATTATAATTATTGTGGAACTAATTTCGGTAGAATTGTATAAAATGTTACACACACGTGCAATGTGGCCCTGACCTGTGCCCTGTATCTACAGCACTTCCTTATGTAACAATAATATCATTATCATCGTTACTATTATTTGAATCAACTAATTACAGACCACTGAACTTTGTCTATAGCACTGACTTATGGCTCTATATAGATCTATTTGGCTCTACATGTCTATATATCACTGTGTATTTATATTTGATTTCTGTTCCTGAAGGAAAAAAAAATTCTGTGAGTGGACTCATTCATCCTGCTGAAGATTAGTGTGTGTGTGTGTGTGTGTGTGTGTGTGTTTGTGTGTGTTTGTGTGTGTGTATATAAGCTGTTGGACTTTAGTTCAGCTCCAGGTTTTGGTTTCAGCATGAGGTCCACTCTGTTTCTGCTTCTGTTCTTTGATCTGTCTCCAGCCATCAGTCGGGGACAGTTGGAGGAGGAAGGTGGCATGGGGACGGTGGTCCCTCCGGAGCTCCCTCCGGAGCTCCCCGTCCTTTGGGATGAGCTGTGGGGTTTAAAGGAGCTGGTCCTGAGCCTGAAGGCGGTGGAGGTAGCGCAGCGTCAGGCCCTGCGGAGCATGGAGAGTCGGCTGAGGGACGGGGAGGTGGAGGCTGAGCAGCAGAAACGCAGCCTGGATGCGCTGCAGGATATGGCAGTCCGGCAGAGGGAGCAGCTGAGGGACTCTGAGGAGAGGACGGAGGCTGACAAGAAGCTTCTAAACCAGCTGACCTCAGGTTTGAGGGGGAGGCTGGAGGAACTGGAGGAGGAGAGCAGAGGTGGGTCAAATAATCATACAGTACGGTGGCCCTGAGGTTTAAAACAACTTCTGTTTTCTGTTGATGTGAAGTCCATGTACTCCACCTCCGTCTGTGAAAGTTTCTGCATCACTGGAGTTTTTAATCTCTTCAAATCTATTGATATTAATCAATTAATAAAGCAGTGCGCTGATGGCATAGTGGCTTTATTGTTTCAAATAAAAATAAATCATAGTATCAACTTCCAGGCAAAGACAACTGATGCACCAGTTCAGTTGGACGGGTCAAACAGAGCAGCTCTCGACTCCTTACAGAATGATTTACAAACAGTTCCCGCCATCATACTGCCTCTCTCTGTTGTTCAGGTAAAACAACCACAGCCCTTCCCGGTGCATCCTGATGAATAAAAACATGGTGGAGGGAAGTGACTTCCATTAAAAAAAATAATGTAATTAAATAATTAAAAAATAATTTACTTCTTTAAGCGTTTGTATCAGAAACAAACTCCTCAGAGAGAAGTCAGGTTCAGTCGTTTCCTTAGAGTCTGTTTATTGATCTGACGGAGGTTCATATTGATCATAATCAGAATATTAGTGTCAACACATCCAGTCAGTGTGTCTGTCTTCCAGCTCGAGCACTCGAGTTTTCAGCTCAAGTGTTGACGCTTTGGTCCCAACTGAACACCAGTGAGGGTGCCGTGGAGGAGCTACAGAAGAAGAACACAGGTCTCAGTCTGCCTTTCATATTTCATATATAGCCAGCAGTTACTGGATCAACACCAGTATGGACATTGGTTTGTCTCTGGTTGCCACGGTAACCTTGTGCTGGTGACTCCACAGCATTGGCGGCGGAGCTGCCATTCCTGCAGACGAGACTGAGGGCGAGCGAGAGCACGGTGGAGCAGCTGAGGAGGAAGAGCACAGGTCATCAAACACATTAAATACATTAAATTAATTTACTGATAATTTATTTCTTAACATATTGTATTTCATATATTTTGTTGAATGTATTGTATTTAAACCGAGCGATGAGGTAAAGAAACGTTGTGTTTTCAGTCCTGGCAGTCAGACTGTGTAACACTGAGAGTCTGATGGAGGAGCTGATGAAACAGACCTCAGGTCAGATTCATTTCTCTGTTATTGATTATCTATAATCCGCATATCAACATGCAATAACTGCTTAATAACAGACTATAATACAGTTTTAAGTCTTAATGAATGTGTTAACATCTGGAACTGTTAATGAATGATAATATAACTTAAAATAAGTCTTCATAGGAGAAATGATGAAATAACATACATTAATAAACACTTAAATATGTTTTTATATCTGCCTATAAAACAATAAAGACATTAAAGAGTTGATGATGATTTAATTTTGGCTGGCAGAACAGAAAGTTCTATGTTTTCTAGGAAAGTTTTGGATTTAAATGTTGAACTATGTTGAAATTGATAATCTTGTCGATAGTGCTACAGGCTCACTACGATCAACATTAGACTCTATCGCTCCTATAAAAAGGAAATTATTAAAACATAGGAGACTAGCACCTTGGTATAACCACCAAACCCGCCAGTTAAAACAAATAGCTAGAAAATCTGAAAGGAAATGGCGCTCTTCCAAATTATCCGAATATCGCTCAATTTGGCAAGATAATCTTAAAACCTATAGAAAGGCCCTCCGTAATGCCAGAGGAGCCTATTACTCAGCACTAATAGAAGAAAATAAGAACAACCCTAGGTTCCTCTTCAGCACTGTAGCCAGGCTGACAGAGAGTCACAGCTCTATCGAGCCACATATCCCCATAAACTTAAGTAGCAATGACTTCATGAGCTTCTTCTATAATAAAATTATTACTATTAGAGAAAAAATTAATCACCAACTGCCATCAACAGTTATCAGTGGCTCTCCAAGTTCAGGGACTTCTGTCAATGTAAACTTAGATATATATTTAGACTGTTTTTCTGCTATCGATCTTCATCAGTCGGCTGACACCCTCACCACATTCAAGAGTAGGCTTAAGACATTCCTCTTTGATAAAGCTTATAGTTAGGGCTGGATCAGGTGAGTCCTGAACCATCCCTTAGTTATGCTGCTATAGGCCTAGACTATCGGGGGATTTCCCATGGTGCACTGAGCTACTCTCTTCCTCTCTCTTTCTGCACTCATTCATGTCCCTTTAATGCATGTTACTAACTCCACTTCTTCCCCGGAGTTCTTGTGCTTTCTCGTCTCGCAGGTTCTCATGGATCCTGGTGGAGCCTCCTGCCATGGCCCTGCTTGACTGCCATTGCCAATACTGTTGTTGCTGTGCACCTGTCTGTCTGTCTGTCGCTCTCTCTCGCTCTCTCTCTCTCTCTCTCTCTCACCCCAACTGGTCGAGACAGACGACCACCCACCTAGAGCCGAAGGATCTGTCCTAGGTTTCTGCCTTTTAACAGGCAGTTTTTCCTTGCCCTTGTCGCCAAGTGCTTGCTCATGGTGGTACTGTTGGGTCTCTGTAATTAATGTTAAAGAGTTCGGTCTAGACCTGCTCTATTTGAAAAGTGTCCTGAGATAACTTCTGTTATGAATTGGCGCTATACAAATAAAATTGAATTGAAATAAAAAATTTAATCAGTTAACTTCAATCATTTCTTCATCGAAGCCATCAACCTGTCTATTAGACCCGATCCCAACTAGGCTGCTTAAAGAAGTTGTTCCCTTAACTGGCACTTCTTTACTGGATATGATTAATCTTTCTTTATTATCAGGATATGTACCACAGTCCTTTAAAGTAGCTGTAATTAAACCCCTTCTTAAAAAGTCCACTCTTGACCCAGGGGTTTTAGCCAACTATAGACCGATTTCTAACCTCCCCTTCCTCTCTAAGATTCTGGAGAAAGTAGTCGCCAAAGAGTTGTGTGACTTTCTACATAACAATAGTTTATTTGAGGATTTTCAGTCAGGATTTAGAGTTCATCACAGCACAGAGACAGCTCTGGTTAAAGTTAATAATGACCTTCTGACTGCTTCTGACAATGGACTTGTCTCTGTACTTGTATTATTAGATCTTAGTGCTGCATTTGACACCATTGACCATGATATTCTTTTACAGAGACTTGAGCATCAAATTGGCATTAAAGGAACTGCCCTAAGCTGGTTTAAGTCATACTTATCAGATCGTTCTCAGTTTGTACATGTTAACGATGAATCCTCCATAAATACTAAAGTTAGTCATGGAGTTCCACAAGGTTCTGTACTTGGACCAATACTATTTACTTTATATATGCTCCCTTTAGGCAACATTATTAGGAATCACTCCATTAACTTTCACTGTTATGCAGATGATACGCAGTTATATCTATCAATCAAACCCAATGAAATTAATCAATTATCTAAATTAATTACAAACATGTCTTACGGACATAAAATCCTGGATGACCTGCAATTTTCTAATGTTAAACTCAGAAAAAAACGAAATTCTTGTTCTTGGCCCCAAAAACCTTAGAGACTCATTGTCTAAAGATATAGTCACTCTAGATGGCATTAACTTGGCCTCTAGCACCACTGTCAGGAATCTTGGAGTTATCTTTGATCAGGATTTGTCATTTAACTCCCACATAAAGCAGACCTCTAGGACCGCCTTCTTTCATTTACGTAATATAAAAAAAATTAGACACATACTATCACAGACAGATGCAGAAAAACTAATCCATGCATTTGTTACTTCAAGGCTGGATTACTGCAACTCTTTATTATCAGGTTGCCCCAATAAGTCCATTAAAACGCTCCAATTAATTCAGAACGCTGCAGCACGAGTACTGACAGGAACTAGAAAAAGAGATCACATCTCTCCTGTACTAGCTTCTCTGCATTGGCTCCCTATAAAATGTAGAATTGAATTTAAAATCCTCCTCCTCACCTATAAAGCTCTTCATGGTCAGGCCCCTTCATATCTTAAAGAGCTCATAGTACCCTATTACCCCACTAGAACATCACGTTCTCTGAATGCTGGGCTACTTGTGGTTCCTATAGTCTCTAAAAGTAGAACAGGAGCCAGAGCCTTCAGTTACCAAGCTCCTCTCCTGTGGAACCAGCTTCCAGTTGTGGTTCGGGAGGCAGACACCCTCACCACATTCAAGAGTAGGCTTAAGACATTCCTCTTTGATAAAGCTTATAGTTAGGGCTGGATCAGGTGAGTCCTGAACCATCCCTTAGTTATGCTGCTATAGGCCTAGACTATCGGGGGATTTCCCATGGTGCACTGAGCTACTCTCTTCCTCTCTCTTTCTGCACTCATTCATGTCCCATTAATGCATGTTACTAACTCCACTTCTTCCCCGGAGTTCTTGTGCTTTCTCGTCTCGCAGGTTCTCATGGATCCTGGTGGAGCCTCCTGCCATGGTCCTGTTTGACTGCCATTGCCAATACTGTTGTTGCTGTGCACCTGTCTGTCTGTCTGTCTCTCGCTCTCTGCCTCTCTCTGCCTCTCTCTCTCTCTCTCTCTCTCTCTCTCTCTCTCTCACCCCAACTGGTCGAGACAGACGACCACCCACCTAGAGCCGGAGGATCTGTCCTAGGTTTCTGCCTTTTAACAGGCAGTTTTTCCTTGCCCTTGTCGCCAAGTGCTTGCTCATGGTGGTACTGTTGGGTCTCTGTAATTAATGTTAAAGAGTTCGGTCTAGACCTGCTCTATTTGAAAAGTGTCCTGAGATAACTTCTGTTATGAATTGGCGCTATACAAATAAAATTGAATTGAATTGAATTGAATTGAACTATGTCAATCAGAAAAATGGCCCAAATATAAAATACTTTTATTTTTATTGATTGATATATTGTTTGATATATTGATATAAGTGACACCGGTTACAAATAAACTGTAGTTTGAATGTTAAACATACTTTTATTTACCAGCATTCCCGGCCTCCATCAGCTCTGCTCCATCTGAGCTGGAGAGTCGACTGAACGTGCGTCTGGAAAATCAATTTTCTTGTTGGATTTAGATTTTATAACAGCAGATTGTGAACTACAGAGAGAATATTCTGTTTTGGAAAGACTGAATGCAAGGACAGAGTCTGCATCCACTTTAAAGGAGCATTTCACCCGTGGAAACATTCATAATTATTGAAAGTGGGTTATATATGTAGTCGAAATGTAACATATATTTTGAATTTGGTGCCTATTTGACCGAGAAAAGACAGAAAGTGACTTTAGGGCGCATTTGTATAAAAGACAACAACTCCCACAATGCACAGCTCCGCAAGCCGCTCCCACTAACACTATCAAGGACTACAACAACATGAATGTAAACCATTTATTTACAGAAATATATCAACAACAACAAAAATAAATATGTTAACTATGACAGTTATAGTTCCTCCTGAGCGTCCTCAACTTCTTGGTGTCCGCAGTACTGGCCATCTGGAGCTGAATATTTCTGTTGGATAGCCTGCACCACATAAGCGGGTAAAACGACCCATTCCAGAAAGGCTGTTAGGCGATATTGTCTACAAGACATTGAGCACACAGTTAGCGATGCATGGTCTTTGTGTTTAGCGTGCCACAGTAGTTAGCAATGCAACTGCAAGCTGTTTGTGCAGTAAAGAAGCTAGTTCAGTTGGCTGACGTTATGTATTAACCGGGAATAACTTCGTGATAATACTTGAACAAATTGTGTACATACATGCCACGTTGTTATAAGAAAGAAAATAGAAACACTCACTTTACAGTCCGTAGGCGCACAGCGAGAGCACAGGCACCAGCAGTCCGCCCCAGCTCGAGCCAGTCCGGGCTCCTCGTCCGCGACAGGCAGGTCCTCTGCCTTGGCTGCAGAAGCCTCAGCCGCTGCTTGCTATATTGCGGCTCATAAAGGTAGCCACGAACATCTGATTCGACCATTATACTTTCGAAATTTCTTCCATATTAGATTGATTACCATAGTTGTAACATCTGGCTTGTCAGCGCCTCCGCTTAGCTTCCAAACAAGATGGCGGTTATATTTTTTAGTTTCTGCAAGTGAAGTCCCACCCACTGATCTGTAATAGGTCTGTAGCGTGAGTGAAAAAAAAATAAGGAAGTAGTGTTTGTAGTCTCACCCCCTCTACAGAGATATGAGACTTCCTGCTTCCAATGATGCAAAATGAAGATTTTTACATCATTGGAAGCAGGAAGTGCAACACTGAAATCCTTATTTCTCCCCTCTCAGGGGAAGTGAGGGAATGATGCACGACCATTCAAAAATATGACTGGGGTTCTAATGATACAAAGCTTAATGCAAATGGGTGAAATGTCCCTTTAACCATCCATATATAGAGAGGTAACCTCTCTATCTCCCCCCTGGTGGCTGACTGCAGTAGACTGTCTCTCTATCTCCCCCTGGTGGCTGACTGCAGTATAGACTATCTCTCTATCTCCCCCTGGTGGCTGACTGCAGTATATACTCTCTCTCTCTCTCTCTCTCTCTCTCTCTCTCTCTCTCTCTCTCTATCCAATCTGCCTCCATGTTAGCAGATGGGACAAACTAAAAGTTGGGTCGTTCTTATCTTAAGATATAAAAAGGCGGTTTAACGGCCGGGAATGTGGGTGGGACCTCGATACTGCGGCGTCAACCCTGATCACTATGTGAAGACCCAACACGTTTCCGTGAGGAACTCCTTTATAAATCTTAATGAACCCTGAACTGTTTTCTCCGTAGAGCTGGAGGTCAGTGAGAAACAGCTGAAGATCTTTTCTTTCTCAGAATATGAAGTGAAAATCTTCAGACTGCTGCTTGAACAAACCTTATCACGATATTTTTCAATTAAATTTTTTCAATTAAATTTTATTTGTATAGCACCAAATCATAACAGAAGTTATCTCAGGACACTTTTCAAATAGAGCAGGTCTAGACTGAGCTCCTTATAACATTATTTACAGAGACTCAACAGTTCCCACCATGAGCAAGCACTTGGCGACGGCGGCAAGGAAAAACTTCCTTTTAAGAGGCAGAAACCTCGGACAGACCCCTCGGCTCTAGGTGGGTGGGAGAGAGAGAAAGAGAGAGAGAGAGAGAGAGAGAGATAATGGGGTAACGACAGCAGGACAGAGACAGAGACAAAGGTGCACAGCAACAACAGTAGCAACAAATTAAACACAGCGTTAGTTCAGGCAGGCCACGAAGTCAAGCTCAGCTCTCAATACCAGCTACATCAGCTGTTCAAAGCTAATCGTAAACACACATCAGCTGATGGCTCAGCTGATTCCTTCTAAGCTTCCTATTGGAAAACTATACACAGTCAGCTCACGGTTCAGCTTATTCCCTCAAGCATCCAATGCAAATATCATTCAGGGCGCCTTATTTAAACTGCTTCAGCCTGCCTATCTTTGTGTAACATTCTGCTTTAGAATAAAAGTTCTTTTGACAAAAGTGGTCCTGACTGAACTACACTAATAGTAGTGACTGATGGTGATAATGATGATGAACAGGAACTCACCTGAGCCAGCCCTAACAATAACAAAACGACATGACAAAATGAACACTGCCAGAAAAACTGAACACATTCATTCATTTAGTCTAATTCTTTCATTCACTGATTGTTTCAGTTATGGAGAGCCGACTGAACTCACTGCAGGAACAACTGAACACGTCTGAGAGAAACCAGCTCAGTCCCATACAGGGTAAAGCACTCATTCATTCATTCAATTATACATTCAGTCATTTATTCATTCGGTCGGTCACTCAGTCATTGTAGAAATCGACAAAATTCAGGTGAAGTTTAGTTCAGTCATTCATCGTTTGTCAACTTATTTATTCGTTTATTCATTCACTCACTGTAGAATCCAGGTGCAGTTTGATTCATTCAGTGCAGTGGTAATATTGAAATGACGTATTGATTGTTGATTGATGTGTTTATTGATTTCAGATCAGCTGTCATTGATCAGCAGCAGACTGAACTCCAGTCAACCTTACCTGGATAAGCTGAACAGAAACTCTGCAGGTGGGCCACATGATGTGATGATGTCAGTGAAGCAGTTTTACAGTGTGAGAGTGATGGCGTTGTTTTTAACATGTTCAGATCAAACGGGTCGACTGACATCTGTAGAGACACGATTGGATGAGCTGAAGACAGAAAACACAGGTGAGGAACACCTGGACTGATCAATATAACATACTGATTTTAGAGAGACCAACAAAGTACTTTTACTTTAATACTATGAGTACTGAACATTTCAGAGCTTGTAAAGTACTTCTACTTTTGTACACAAGTACTTCTCTTTCAGTAAAGAATATGTGTACTCTTAACACCTCTGCCAACAAAAAACGGTCCTTTGGAGCAGTGGGCTTTTGTTTTCGGGATAACCTACTCACCACATAATCCGAACTCTTTTGACATTATAAATCCTGTTTATGAGGACATTTTGAGTGCAATTTTCCGTGCATTAAGCTGATGTGTGTTTACACAGAGAAGCAGTTACACAGTTGTTTAGTACCTCACCAGCACTGCCGTACAAAGGGTTTTAGAAATACTGAGGTCAGAAAACTGAACTTGCGAGAGGGGTTTTTAAATGAGTGATGGTACTCAGTTCTCAGTTCATCAATCAATATTTTCTCCATAGAGCTAGAGGGAAAATTGAGATCCACTGAGACAAAGCTGGAGAATCACGCTGCAGGTAACATCACCAACTCTTCAATATAACTGTTAATTAATCATTAAATAAACCACTGAATGAAACATGAACCATTTGTTGTTCAGCTCTGGAGGTCAGACTGAGTTTCAGTGAGAAACAGCTGGAAGATCTGAAGACAGAAAACACAGGTAACACACTGAAGGTTTCAAACTCACTGTAGATTATTACATGGTATCTGTATAAAGTGACAGCTAGGGAAAATCATGTTTTTCAGATCTAACAGTTCAAGGACCTGCTCTATTTGAAAAGTGTCCTGAGATAACTTCTGTTCTGAATTGGCGCTATACAAATAAAATTGAATTGAATTGAATTGAATGTAATGATTATTCAAATTCAAACTGTGCAGGATCCAATGAGGTTCCCTAAGGAACTCCCTTATCATCTTGATGGTTCTTGTAGGAAACTGTATGACTTTTTAATATACAGGAAGTATAAGATTCAACTATTTATAGTGCAGATTGTTAAACTACCGTTTATACTTGATAGTAGACATTTGTTTGTGCTGATTTTGTGCTTCCAGTTCAGTCTGTTCAACTTTCCTTGATGGAGTCCAGACTGACAGACAGCCACAACAGCACTACAGGTAGAGTTATATTTATATAAGCATTTATGCATCTGTATAAATATATCTATATAAATCAATGCAATCTGATCATTGATCAGCTCTGGAGGGCAAACTGAGATCCACTGAGACAAAGCTGGAGAATCACGCTGCAGGTAACATCACCAACTCTTCAATATTACTGTTAATTAATCATTAAATAAACCACCTAATGAAACATGAACCATTTGTTGTTCAGCTCTGGAGGTCAGACTGAGTGTCAGTGAGAAACAGCTGGAAGACCTGAAAACAGAAAACACAGGTAACACACTGAAGGTGTCAAACTCATTGTAGATTAATCTATGTTAAAAAAAATATTTTAAAGTTGAAATTTGTATAAAAAGTCAGTCCGTCTGATACTTGTTGACTCAAAGTATTTAACCAGAGTAAATGAAATCAGATAAAACAATGTATATGTTAACTGTGAAATTCAGACAAAGTGATGGAGAGTTTGGAGCTCAAAGTTTTTATCTTGAAGAAAACAAAGTGGAACTGTGGATTGAACCTGTGGAGGATCCAACATGGTTCCCTGAGGAACTCCTTTATAAACATAAATGAACCCTGGTTGTTCTTTAGAAACCTCAAACATATGAGGGTTTGTTCCTAGAACTTTCTGGTAATTAACCACTGCAATTAAGCTTTAAATTGTAATGACATCATTCAACATATTATAGTGCATATTATCATTATTATTACATTGTTCTATTACTTGATAGAAGAAATTTGTTTGTGCGGATTTTGTGCTTTCAGTTCAGTCTGTTCAACTTTCCTTGATGGAGTCCAGACTGACAGACAGCCACAACAGCACTACAGGTAGAGTTATATTTATATAAGCATTTATGCATCTGTATAAATATATCTATATAAATCAATGCAATCTGATCATTGATCAGCTCTGGAGGGCAAACTGAGATCCACTGAGACAAAGCTGGAGAATCACGCTGCAGGTAACATCACCAACTCTTCAATATTACTGTTAATTAATCATTAAATAAACCACCTAATGAAACATGAACCATTTGTTGTTCAGCTCTGGAGGTCAGACTGAGTGTCAGTGAGAAACAGCTGGAAGACCTGAAAACAGAAAACACAGGTAACACATTGAAGGTGTCAAACTCATTGTAGATTAATCTATGTTAAAAAAAATATTTTAAAGTTGAAATTTGTATAAAAAGTCAGTCCGTCTGATACTTGTTGACTCAAAGTATTTAACCAGAGTAAATGAAATCAGATAAAACAATGTATATGTTAACTGTGAAATTCAGACAAAGTGATGGAGAGTTTGGAGCTCAAAGTTTTTATCTTGAAGAAAACAAAGTGGAACTGTGTATTGAACCTGTGGAGGATCCAACATGGTTCCCTGAGGAACTTCTTTATAAACATAAATGAACCCTGGTGGTTCTTTAGAAACCTCAAACATATGAGGGTTTGTTCCTAGAACTTTCTGGTAATTAACCACTGCAATTAAGCTTTAAATTGTAATGACATCATTCAACATATTATAGTGCATATTATCATTATTATTACATTGTTCTATTACTTGATAGAAGAAATTTGTTTGTGCTGATTTTGTGCTTTCAGTTCAGTCTGTTCAACTTTCCTTGATGGAGTCCAGACTGACAGACAGCCACAACAGCACTACAGGTAGAGTTATATTTATATAAGCATTTATGCATCTGTATAAATATATCTATATAAATCAATGCAATCTGATCATTGATCAGCTCTGGAGGGCAAACTGAGATCCACTGAGACAAAGCTGGAGAATCACGCTGCAGGTAACATCACCAACTCTTCAATATTACTGTTAATTAATCATTAAATAAACCACCTAATGAAACATGAACCATTTGTTGTTCAGCTCTGGAGGTCAGACTGAGTGTCAGTGAGAAACAGCTGGAAGACCTGAAAACAGAAAACACAGGTAACACACTGAAGGTGTCAAACTCATTGTAGATTAATCTATGTTAAAAAAAATATTTTAAAGTTGAAATTTGTATAAAAAGTCAGTCCGTCTGATACTTGTTGACTCAAAGTATTTAACCAGAGTAAATGAAATCAGATAAAACAATGTATATGTTAACTGTGAAATTCAGACAAAGTGATGGAGAGTTTGGAGCTCAAAGTTTTTATCTTGAAGAAAACAAAGTGGAACTGTGTATTGAACCTGTGGAGGATCCAACATGGTTCCCTGAGGAACTTCTTTATAAACATAAATGAACCCTGGTGGTTCTTTAGAAACCTCAAACATATGAGGGTTTGTTCCTAGAACTTTCTGGTAATTAACCACTGCAATTAAGCTTTAAATTGTAATGACATCATTCAACATATTATAGTGCATATTATCATTATTATTACATTGTTCTATTACTTGATAGAAGAAATTTGTTTGTGCTGATTTTGTGCTTTCAGTTCAGTCTGTTCAACTTTCCTTGATGGAGTCCAGACTGACAGACAGCCACAACAGCACTACAGGTAGAGTTATATTTATATAAGCATTTATGCATCTGTATAAATATATCTATATAAATCAATGCAATCTGATCATTGATCAGCTCTGGAGGGCAAACTGAGATCCACTGAGACAAAGCTGGAGAATCACGCTGCAGGTAACATCACCAACTCTTCAATATTACTGTTAATTAATCATTAAATAAACCACCTAATGAAACATGAACCATTTGTTGTTCAGCTCTGGAGGTCAGACTGAGTGTCAGTGAGAAACAGCTGGAAGACCTGAAAACAGAAAACACAGGTAACACACTGAAGGTGTCAAACTCATTGTAGATTAATCTATGTTAAAAAAAATATTTTAAAGTTGAAATTTGTATAAAAAGTCAGTCCGTCTGATACTTGTTGACTCAAAGTATTTAACCAGAGTAAATGAAATCAGATAAAACAATGTATATGTTAACTGTGAAATTCAGACAAAGTGATGGAGAGTTTGGAGCTCAAAGTTTTTATCTTGAAGAAAACAAAGTGGAACTGTGTATTGAACCTGTGGAGGATCCAACATGGTTCCCTGAGGAACTTCTTTATAAACATAAATGAACCCTGGTGGTTCTTTAGAAACCTCAAACATATGAGGGTTTGTTCCTAGAACTTTCTGGTAATTAACCACTGCAATTAAGCTTTAAATTGTAATGACATCATTCAACATATTATAGTGCATATTATCATTATTATTACATTGTTCTATTACTTGATAGAAGAAATTTGTTAGTGCTGATTTTGTGCTTTCAGTTCAGTCTGTTCAACTTTCCTTGATGGAGTCCAGACTGACAGACAGCCACAACAGCACTACAGGTAGAGTTATATTTATATAAGCATTTATGCATCTGTATAAATATATCTATATAAATCAATGCAATCTGATCATTGATCAGCTCTGGAGGGCAAACTGAGATCCACTGAGACAAAGCTGGAGAATCACGCTGCAGGTAACATCACCAACTCTTCAATATTACTGTTAATTAATCATTAAATAAACCACCTGAATGAAACATGAACCATTTGTTGTTCAGCTCTGGAGGTCAGACTGAGTGTCAGTGAGAAACAGCTGGAAGACCTGAAAACAGAAAACACAGGTAACACACTGAAGGTGTCAAACTCATTGTAGATTAATCTATGTTAAAAAAATCTTTTAAAGTTGACATTTGTATAAAAAGTCAGTCCGTCTGATACTTGTTAGACTCAAAGTATTTAACCAGAGTAAATGAAATCAGATAAAACAATGTATATGTTAACTGTGAAATTCAGACAAAGTGATGGAGAGTTTGGAGCTCAAAGTTTTTATCTTGAAGAAATTTTTTTTTTGGAACTGTGGGTTGAACCTGTGGAGGATCCAACATGGTTCCCTGAGGAACTCCTTTATAAACATAAATGAACCCTGGTGGTTCTTTAGAAACCTCAAACATATGAGGGTTTGTTCCTAGAACTTTCTGGTAATTAACCACTGCAATTAAGCTTTAAATTGTAATGACATCATTCAACATATTATAGTGCATATTATCATTATTATTACATTGTTCTATTACTTGATAGAAGACATTTGTTTGTGCTGATTTTGTGCTTTCAGTTCAGTCTGTTCAACTTTCCTTGATGGAGTATCCAGACTGACAGACAGCCACAACAGCACTACAGGTAGAGTTATATTTATATAAGCATTTATGCATCTGTATAAATATATCTATATAAATCAATGCAATCTGATCATTGATTAGCTCTGGAGGGCAAACTGAGATCCACTGAGACAAAGTGAAGCTGGAGAATCACGCTGCAGGTAACATCACCAACTCTTC
>NW_026136704.1:1933739-1943780 GCF_905237075.1 Dicentrarchus labrax
TGTAACCAATTTTAGGAATATAAAAGTGAATTACAGTATAACAATGAGTTGGACTAGTAATAAGACCACGGCCAGAATCAGAAGACACCAAATTCGTTAGGAGCCAATACGTTGAGCAGCAATAATGAATCAGACAGAGGAATAAATGTTGAGTAGTCAATCTTATATTTTTACATTGAATAAGAGAAATGTTCAATTTATACAAAATTATAAACAATGACCCAAATGACCAGAAAACAAAACGTGTGCACACTAAAAAAATAAGTAAGAATGTCCGTTGGGGCCCTTCAAACTGAAAATTGTGGCAGGTGCACCTGATATTAAATGTTTATGGGAATGTAGTGTGAATGCGTGTGAGTGTGTACGTGTGTATCTCCTTGTCGGTGTCTTTTCTTCAAAGGTTTTGGCTCGCCATCTGACACAATCAGGATAACGTCCTGGTCCTCGAATCTTCCCGTCCTCTCAAAAAACCTGACCTACAAACAAGGTCATATCTATTATACTCTCATTCTCAGATGCATCCTTAAAGGTTTAAATGTCATAATGCTACACATGGCATCAACCTCATACATGTATCTTAAATCTTAATAAATCTCAAATCTTCCGTTTTCAGTTGCACAACATGAAACATTCAAAGATATCAAAGTTCAATTATGAGAACTAAATATTTAAGAACTCACATGTGTTACTGTTCATATTAACAGTGTTTCCATAAGGCTCACGGTAAGTAACCATTAATATTCAAAATATATCATATCCAGATCAAACCAGGATAACATAACGTGTAATTAAAATAAAAGTAAATACACATACTGAGTTGCTTTCAGAGGTATCAAAGTGTGCTTAATTACTCCTTATACACTATAGGCCTACTAGTGTGAGAGAAACTGCACCAAAAATTACCCTCCTAGTGACTTTAAACTCACAATTGAAATAAAATAAATTCCTTCAATATCCTTCCAAAATAAAATGTAACTTCACTCTCATATGACTTATCAAATTACTTATTTTAAATTGGCAATAACAAAATAAACAACTTCCCTTTTATATACATTGGCATAAAATAATAGATACAATATACATGTTCAAAACACTGCATCATTACTCGCCTCAATTCACTCCCACAACATTAGCACCGCCACCGCTTTTGTTAGCACACTGCGAAACAGAAAAATACCCCCAGAGCAGCTAAGAGGGACACGTTTCTCACCGTTGCTCTCTGTTTCAAAGCGGAGCACGTCGATGTCGGGGCGCTTGCAGTGGCTCACAAGATGAAAGCTAACTGGTTAGCCGACGTAACTCGTCTCCTTCGTTCAGTCACTTGGCTCCGGACTCCCAGTAGATAAGTGCACTGGTCCTATCTTTCTCCTATCACAGTTTAACTCCGAGTTTTTCTCCTTTTATTCCGTCCTTTTAGCAGGTAGCTGCCCTCCTCCCTTTGCGGCTGAGATCCAAGAGACCCGGAAAACAACGCGCCTGCACTTCACCTCTGAACTAACAGGCTGAACGTGGCCTGCGTAGCCCCTGATTGGCTGTTGAGGGCTAGGTACCCCCCACGTGGGGTTGCGTGAACTGAGTGATGCATTCAAATAGAATAGGACATTTAAAACTTTGCCAATGTAAACAAATAAAAAAATAAATAAATACTCTCTTCCAAGTGCATGCTTTTTCCACCTGGGCTACACCCTCCCCTTCTGAACTCATGCACGTCCCTGTGCATGGTAGACAGTTAAATGATAATTATTTGAGGGGACAAGGCAGGGGGTTGAGTAGGCTCCTCACCATCACTTATGACATCCGCCCAAGCTGTGGACAGTCCTTGAAAGAATGATTTCACTGCAGTGATCAAAGGATTGCCCAACTCTGCATAATCAAGCCGTCGTGGCGGCTGACGGTTTCTCTCAGATCTCCTGACAGAATCATCTGTATCCGTTTTTTCCTCTGTCTCCATTAGGACTGTTCCATCCTTTCCTTTCATTGTATCTGTTTCCTCCTTTCTGTCCTCTGCATCTCTGATGCCATCATTTTCTTCATCACTGTCTGACATATCCGAGGGAACTAGAAGTTGCTCTCCTTGGACGTCTGGATGTTCATCCTCAGGTAAGCCATTTTGAATCAAGGCTGTGTCATCTGCTTGTTCAGCTGGTGTGACTCTATCAATGGGTAAGTACTCAGTATCACTTTGATGAAAGTTAGACTCAATGAACATCAAAGGACCATCTGAAGTACTATTGGACATATCAGGTGGGTTGTCAATATCAGGTGGGTTGTCAATATCAGGTGGGTTGTCAATGTCAGGAGTACTATCAACATTCTGAGCATTTACCGGACTCTCAACAGGATGAATGCTTAGAGGTTCAGTACGCTGAGTATCTTGGACATTGGTCATAGGTAGATCAGGCTGCACAGGACTGTCACAGACTGTGGGGACAGAAGGACCTAAATAAACTGGAATGAGTACATCATCTTCTTCATTTGAGGAATCTTCCTCCTCTACAGCAGGGTGTGCACGGGTTCCTGGCCTGCGTGGTACTGGCTTTTGTACAGGCTCACTGCTTTTCTCCACAGGTAGGTACCCACATGGAAGTAACAGGTCCCTATGTAATGTCCTCAGGGGACCATCCCTGTTTTCAGGTTTAACTGTGTAAACTGGGAGGGTGCCTGCTCTTCTCACCACTACATGGACAGTGTGTTCCCATTTGTCTGAAATCTTATGCTTGCCCCGGATGCGGACATTTCTGACCAGTACCCGGTCTCCAGCTTCCAAGTCTGAGGCAGTTACATGTCTGTCAAACCTCGTTTTGTTCTTGTGAGCTATCTTTGCGGCCTTGTCCATAGCTATCTTATAGCTTTCTTTGAGACGTGACTTGAGGTTTTGCACATACTCAGAGTGAGATGAATGTTGACCCTCTTGTACTGGCAACTTGAACGCAAGATCGACTGGCAGGCGAGGTTGGCGCCCAAACATCAGTTGGTATGGGGTGAAACCAGTCACCTCATTCCTGGTGCAATTATAAGCGTGGACCAGGGGTCTTACGTGGTCACGCCAACAAGCCTTATCTTGATCCTGGAGAGTGCCCAACATGTCAAGCAGGGTGCGATTAAATCGCTCCACAGGGTTGCCCCTCGGGTGGTATGGGGTTGTCCTAACCTTGTGGATACCAGCCACCTGACAGAGTTCCTTGATTGTGCGGGATTCGAAATCTGGACCCTGGTCACTATGTAGCTTTTCTGGGATACCATAGTGTACCATAAAGTTCTCCCACAGACATTTCGCTACTGTGCGGGCTTTTTGATTGGGTGTTGGGATGGCAACCGCAAATTTAGTGAAATGATCTGTGATCACCAGTATATCCTTGGTCCCACTTTTGTCAGCCTCCAGGGACAGGAAGTCCATGCAGAGGAGTTCAAGGGGTCTAGTGGTACTGATGTTGACCAAGGGAGCAGCTCTTTCAGGTCGTGCCTTCCTCCGCACGCACCTGCCGCATGTCCTCACTTTCCTTTCGATGTCCATAACCATCTTTGGCCAATAGAATCTGGTCCTCACAAGATCCAATGTACGGTCAACTCCCATGTGACCCATATGGTCATGCAGGCTGGTGAGGACTGTGTCGCGGAGCTCAGCTGGGAGTACAAGCTGGTACGTTGTCTGGGACCCAACTTGGCGTCGCCTGTACAGGATGTCGTTAAGGAGCTCAAGACGGTTTAGTTCTCGGAGGAGGAGTGGGAGGTCAGGGAGTTGGGTGCGCAAGGTGGGGGGTGGTGTGTCCCCATGTTTGATCTGGGAGATAACATGCCTTATGCATTGATCGGCCCTCTGCTTAGCTGCTAGCTCTGCTTCAGCTAGGTGGGGAATGGTTGGCAGACCTCCAAACTGTTCTTCTTGCCCATAGCTATCAGGCACAGCACTAGGGGACATTGCAAGAGTCTCCACCAAGGCAACACAATCTGTATCTCCCTCTCTCTCATCATCAGGACTGGCACTATAGGTGAGCTGTCTCTCACAGATTGCTTTCACAACAGACTGATCTACCGCGTTGATATTGTTTGGATCAGAGAGGTGATCTTGGGTGAACTGTTGGATGCGCTCTCTCTCTTTTTGTGATTTCAGGTCATCTGCTAGCACCCCTTGTGGTCGACGGGACAATCCATCCGCATCTCCATTCTGCCTTCCTGGACGATAGAGAAGTTTAAATGAGAATGTGGACAGTGCTGCTAACCACCTATAACTGGTCGCGTCAAGTTTTGCTGAAGTCAAAATGTAAGTCAGCGGATTGCTATCCGTTACAACAGTGAAGTGGTTGCCGTAAAGATAGTCGCTGAACTTTTCTGTTACTGACCACTTAAGTGCTAAAAACTCTAACTTATGCGCTGGATAGCGGCTCTCGCTTCGTGACAGCCCTCTACTTGCATAGCCTATGACTCTAAGTTGGCCCTCTTGCTCCTGATACAACACAGCACCAAGCCCGGTGGTGCTGGCGTCAGTGTGCAGTATGTAGGGTTTCTGGGGGTCAGCAAAGGCTAATACAGGAGCAGTAGTGAGGCTGTGGATGACTGTCTCAAAGGCTTTCTGGCAAGCTGGCGTCCAGCGACTTCCGAAGGGCTTTTTTGGGTCATGGTATTGATCCGTGTTCTGTCTTATGTTTGCTGGTTTTGCTTTTGATTTCTTGTGGAGAGGTGGGTAGCCGGAGGTTAAGTTGTGGAGGGGTTTTACGATGCTGGAGTAGCCCTTAACGAACCTCCTATAGTACCCAGCAAAACCGAGAAAGGATTTTAACTCTCGTAGGGTCTGGGGGACAGGCCATGTCTTAAGAGCTGAAACCTTCTCGGGGTCAGTCTGAACGCCGTCTCTGGAGACTACATGACCTAGATAGCGAACTGATGTCTGGAAAAAGATACATTTTTCTGGGGATAACTTCAACCCAAACTCTTTGAGACGAGCAAGCACCTTCATCAGTCTTTCTTCGTGCTCCTCAAGGGTTCTGGAGAACACTATCACGTCGTCAAGGAAAACCAACGCATCTTTCAAGTGCATATCCCCCATGCACCTCTCCATTAATCTTTGAAATGTGCTTGGGGCATTAGTCACACCTTGAGGCATTCTATTGAACTCCCAGAATCCAAGGGGACACACGAAGGCTGTCTTCGGTTTGTCTACTTCTTCAACCTCGATCTGATAGTACCCTGACTTTAGGTCAAGAACAGAGAACCACTGAGAACCGTTGAGTGCTGAGAATGTGTCCTCCAACTTTGGAAGGTTGTATGCATCTTTTACAGTCTGGAGGTTTAGACGCCTGTAATCGATGCACAACCGGACTTGACCGTTCTTTTTCCGGACTACCACTATGGGTGAAGCAAATGGTGACTCTGACTCCCTGATAACTCCTGTATCGAGGAGCTCTTGGATGTGCCTTCGGACAGCTGCAATGTCCTGTGGGTGTATTGGTCGGGCACGTAGTTTGAAGGGAGTTTCATCTGAGAGTTTTATGTGGTGTCTTACTTTATCCGTCCGGCCAAAGTCCAGGTCATGATGTGCAAACACATCAGGCATGTTGTTAAGCTGCCGAGTGATGCGTTCTTTCCATGCGAGTGGAATTTGGGAATCACCGAAATTGAAGTTTAAGGTGGGCTCTTGGGATGACTGAGTCTCTGGAGGTCTCTGGAGGGGCTCTGATTGCTTGGCTATGCTATGTTCTTTTGATAGTATGGTCTGATAAGCACTAACTTCTGCAATAGTGCACTTTGCAGGGATGACAACATCGTGGTCAGATTCATTGCTTATGACGACTGGCAGCTTATGGGGCCGTAGCTGAGGAAAATCAACTAGAGCAGCTTTAACTAGCAGGCCACCTGGCAAGGGGGATGATGATGGATACTCAACGACAACTGATTTCTCTTCTTGAAGGCCACTGACAAGGGCAACTCCCTCCACCACTACAGTTTCACCAGCTGGAATGACTTGAGGGGTCTTGCCTTGCAGTTTCACTACCCCCTGGTGGTTGTCGTTTGCCTGTTTCCGTCTTAGCTCGATAACTTTGAAGACTACTTTATAGCCATGTGGAAGAGGCTGACGATAGGTCAAGTCAGTCTCTGAGTAGATGTCGAACAATACATCTAGAGTGTTCGTGCCTATGAGCACGAGGGACTGTGAAGTGTCAGGGACAACCAAGGCGAGTGTGTTTACATCTATGGGAACCCCTACAAAGTCCCTTGGAAAGGTTATGGTCATTTCTATATAGCCAAGGTAAGGCACTAGCTGGCCATTTGCACCCTCCACTTCTAAGAGGTCATGCAAGGGCTTGATCTCCTGCTCTGAAAGATGCTGCTTGTAAAATGACTCAGGTACTGTTGTAACTTGTGAGCCCGAGTCAAGCAGACAGTTTACTTCTTCTCCCCTCACAGTCACTTGAGCTGTACTCTTGATGCCAACCAACCGTTTTGGGAGTCGAAAAGGTTGGTTCTGCTTTGAATGCTGTAGGCCGGAACATGTTTGAGCTTCGACGTTCTCTGCAGGTGTACTGTCTTTGTTGATCTCTGTAGTTTTGCCTCTGTTGTTGTTGTCATTCTTTACGTCTGAGGGACGTTGTTGACTCTCCTCAGCCCCTGTTTGTCCCACAACAGGAACTGTTACCCGTTTAAAGGTAAGTTTGAATCATTTTGTGCTTCCCACTTCTGCTGTTTTTCCTCTAACTGCTTCTTCTTTTCTGCCACTAGAATGGGGTTTGCAGGGTCGGTGCAGCAGGGAGCAATGTGCCCATCTTCGCCGCAGTTAAAACAGTACCAGGGCTTGGGTTTGTATGTCTGTTTCTTTTTAGTCTGTCTTTGCATTCCTGTATCTGCGTCATCTGGCTTTGACACTCTGCTCTGAGGCCTCCCTGTAGATCCCTTGCTGCTAACCCCCTTTGACTTTTTCTGTGACATGAACGTAGTTAATTGGCTTTGCAGACTAGCCACCTGCTTTCTCAGATCCTCAATAGTACTGATACTGCTCTCATTTTTCTCTGGTTCACAACCATATGCACCATGGAACTGCAACTGAGCTCTTTGCTTTGTGGTGCCAATGTGTTTTCTCATACGAGTGGTTTTTGCTTGCTGTCGATCTTCTTCAGAACGAATCATTAGCAAGAGGTCTGAGAATGGGGGTGGGCTGCTCTTCTTTTGTTCGAGTTGCAGGACACTGAGCAGAGTGTGATCCCAACACCCCCTGCAGAACTGCTTAAGGAGGTGTTTGTCTACCTCTTCACATGTAACTCCTCCCCTTTTCGTGGCTCGGTTTAATGCTAGCTGGAGGCGATGAAGGTAGGTGGATGGTTTCTCACCCGGATCTTGGAGGGTATTCAGGAACTGAGCAAAAAGCTCCTCCCCATCTTCCACAGTCCCAAAGGCAGAGTCTAGGAGCTGCAGGTAGGCTACTGGCGGTGACTCAGGCCGTAAGCCCTTAACTACATCAGCTGCTGGTGGGAGCAAACTCTCAAAGATCTTTCTGGATATTTGCAGGGGGGGCATGCTAGGATCATTTTGGAGCAGTTCAATGTGTGTGCGCCATGTGTCATAATCGGTTTCATTATTAGGTCTGGGAGTCTTTCCGGAGAAGGAACGGAGCCTCACTTGGGATTGCATGTGTGGGACGACGTCCTGCCTCCGCACAATATGCTCGACCACGACCTTCTGGATGTCAGGTGGGTTCATGTCACTTACTGAAAGGGACGGTGCCCTCCCCCCATCAGTGAGGAAAACATGGTCAGTGGCACCATTGTTGCTTGGTGAAACATCTGAGGATGAGGTGTGAGGCTGTTGCTCTTTAGGAGCAGGTGGGGGTAAGACAGCGGCCTCGACCTGTATGGGGGAGGATTCCTCAGTTGTGGGTCGCAAGCCTTCAACATCTCCCCCGATCTGAGAAATCATCTCCTTCAACACCTCACCATAGTCTTTGCCACTGAGCTTAGCTAATTCCTTGAGCTCAGCTAAGTAGGTCTTTGTGACATTACTTCCAACCTTGGTAGTGTATGCGCTACTCAGTGTCTTAACTTCATAGACATTGGCAGAGTCACCCTGTGCAGTGTACATATACGGTAAGTGAGGTTCTAAACCTTCTAAGGCTGTACCACTGGAATATTCAACGATCAGGTTTTGGTAGAACTCGGACAGTGAATCATCGACAACAAGAATCCTTTCAATTTTACCATACTCTTTTAGAAAGTCAATCACCTGTTCATCTTGGTCAGCTACTTGAGTAATCCCACTGACAATGACAGCGTTTGGAATTTTGACACCAGACTTTTGTATGAAATCCATACTGGGCATTACCTCAATATTGATGCTCACATCAAATGGCTCCTGGCTGGCTCGCCACTTCTGTAACCAATTTTAGGAATATAAAAGTGAATTACAGTATAACAATGAGTTGGACTAGTAATAAGACCACGGCCAGAATCAGAAGACACCAAATTCGTTAGGAGCCAATACGTTGAGCAGCAATAATGAATCAGACAGAGGAATAAATGTTGAGTAGTCAATCTTATATTTTTACATTGAATAAGAGAAATGTTCAATTTATACAAAATTATAAACAATGACCCAAATGACCAGAAACAAAACGTGTGCACACTAAAAAAATAAGTAAGAATGTCCGTTGGGGCCCTTCAAACTGAAAATTGTGGCAGGTGCACCTGATATTAAATGTTTATGGGAATGTAGTGTGAATGCGTGTGAGTGTGTACGTGTGTACGTGTGTATCTCCTTGTCGGTGTCTTTTCTTCAAAGGTTTTGGCTCGCCATCTGACACAATCAGGATAACGTCCTGGTCCTCGAATCTTCCCGTCCTCTCAAAAAAACCTGACCTACAAACAAGGTCATATCTATTATACTCTCATTCTCAGATGCATCCTTAAAGGTTTAAATGTCATAATGCTACACATGGCATCAACCTCATACATGTATCTTAAATCTTAATAAATCTCAAATCTTCCGTTTTCAGTTGCACAACATTAAACATTCAAAGATATCAAAGTTCAATTATGAGAACTAAATATTTAAGAACTCACATGTGTTACTGTTCATATTAACAGTGTTTCCATAAGGCTCACGGTAAGTAACCATTAATATTCAAAATATATCATATCCAGATCAAACCAGGATAACATAACATGTAATTAAAATAAAAGTAAATACACATACTGAGTTGCTTTCAGAGGTATCAAAGTGTGCTTAATTACTCCTTATACACTATAGGCCTACTAGTGTGAGAGAAACTGCACCAAAAATTACCCTCCTAGTGACTTTAAACTCACAATTGAAATAAAATAAATTCCTTCAATATCTTTCCAAAATAAAATGTAACTTCACTCTCATATGACTTATCAAATTACTTATTTTAAATTGGCAATAACAAAATAAACAACTTCCCTTTTATATACATTGGCATAAAATAATAGATACAATATACATGTTCAAAACACTGCATCATTACTCCCCTCAATTCACTCCCACAACATTAGCACCGCCACCGCTTTTGTTAGCACACTGCGAAACAGAAAAATACCCCCAGAGCAGCTAAGAGGGACACGTTTCTCACCGTTGCTCTCTGTTTCAAAGCGGAGCACGTCGATGTCGGGGCGCTTGCAGTGGCTCACAAGATGAAAGCTAACTGGTTAGCCGACGTAACTCGTCTCCCTTCGTTCAGTCACTTGGCTCCGGACTCCCAGTAGATAAGTGCACTGGTCCTATCTTTCTCCTATCACAGTTTAACTCCGAGTTTTTCTCCTTTTATTCCGTCCTTTTAGCAGGTAGCTGCCCTCCTCCCTTTGCGGCTGAGATCCAAGAGACCCGGAAAACAACGCGCCTGCACTTCACCTCTGAACTAACAGGCTGAACGTGGCCTGCGTAGCCCCTGATTGGCTGTTGAGGGCTAGGTACCCCCCACGTGGGGTTGCGTGAACTGAGTGATGCATTCAAATAGAATAGGACATTTAAAACTTTGCCAATGTAAACAAATAAAAAATAAATAAATACTCTCTTCCAAGTGCATGCTTTTTCCACCTG
>NW_026136704.1:1943880-2045445 GCF_905237075.1 Dicentrarchus labrax
TGAGTTTCACCAATCATAGCTGGCCCGTGTGGTCCGTTCCAACAGACTGAGCTACTGTAGCTCAAACTGCTCAAACAGTTAATGCTGGTTCTGATAGAAAGGGGTCAGAACACACAGCAGTCAGGTGGTTATAATGTTATGGCTGATCGGGGTATGTCACCAAACTACTAGACTACTGAACAGAACTGGAACATGTTGCACAGTCACACTCATAAATCCTTTCACTTTATACTGCAATTTCAATGCAAAAACATGTCTGAGACATTGCAATAAGCATCACAATGTCTTTTAAAATCCTGGAGGGACTGGTCTCCGGTCCAATGGAAATTTTTCAGGTTTCGGGTTTTCATGTCACTGCCACATCTCTCAATTTTATTAACGATTTAGCCTCATCTGATCTACATATAACTCAAAGTAACTTTATCAGGAATCATTCAAGAATACTTTGTGTACAGTGGAAGAAGCTGATTGTGGATTAGCAGGTACCTGATCTTCACAATCGTTTTTATCAGCTTTCATCGCTTCTTCTCTTTTTATTCTTGGTGCTTCTCTAGTCAGATTTCACTGTGCAAATAAAAACAGGAGCATGGAAACTTGTGAAGGAATGCAGAATACTTGAAGAGCACTTTCTCTTTGTGCTAACGCTGAACTGTCAAAACTAACATCAGAACTTTAGTGACATTTCAATTCTTATCACACTGTCACTTTTTTCCCTTCACACATTTCCATCTTGCAGCTTCTCCAGTGGAAATCTGTTGTTTCTCTGTCACTCACCTTCTCATTTGTGACACTTGACTTAAAGAATTGACATGCAGTCTCTTTCACTTTATTCAATGGGCTGTGAAGCTCTCCTCCCACCTCCCCTCTGCTTCGTTCAAGTCTCCATCTTCTTCTCCATCGTCTTCTCCTCCTGTAGCAGCACTCTCATCTCGGCTGTCAGTCACAGGCTGTTGCTGTGTGCTCGGTGTACCGCATGGGAATAGCACAGCTGGAGTTTGGTGTGATAGACACTGAGTGGGCGTGCGTGGCGAGCTTTAAGACGAGTACATTACTTTTGCTCTTTTCATCTGGTCAGCTACGATGGATGTTTGACCTTTAATGTGTTCCTGAAGCAAAGTTCTTTCTTCTTTTTCACAACGTTTCTGTCACCAGCTTTGATAAGTCCAAGAAGAGTATCTTAAGATTCCCAAATGACCTTTCACCTCTTTCTGTAGACTTCCTTGTATACTATGGCCACTGATAATACTCATTTAAGATTAACTGGCAGCTCTCTGCTCAGAGGATTATTTATTTATTATTTATTATACTGTAAATTCATTATCATTCCAGTCGTCTTACAAGGTCTGGTATTGAAAAATAAAGGTTCAGTCAAGACCACTTTTGTCAAAATAACTTTTATTCCAAAGCAGAATTTTACATTTGGCGGTATGGCTCTGTTTTGGGACCTTCTTGCCCTTCCACATGCCTACGTGGAAAACCTTAAGGCAGAGAGCACACCTTCCTGCCCTTCCACGTGCATACATGTAAAGGTTTAAGACAAGGAGAGCGGCAGCAGAGACCCCCTAGGGTACAGACAGAGAAAGCAACCTACTCTTACTGTTTATTTATACTGTTTTTTCTCTATCCACTTTGCTGCTGTTACATTGGAATTTCCCAATTGAGGAATTTCTATCTATCTAAGCATCAATGCAATCAGAAAATTACATTGATTAATTAGAAACAACATAAAAGGAGGAGCTGGGGTGGAGGTGGGTTGCAAACGGCTTTTAGAGGAAGCAGCAGAGATAGGCCGGCTAAAGCAGCTTAAATAAGGCGCCACAAATGATATTTGCCAATTGGATGCTTGAGGGAATAGGTGAGCTGAGCTGTTAGGAAGTTAAGAGGAATCAGTGAGCCATCAGCTGATCTGCATTTATGATTAGCTGTGATTATATGATATAGCTGGAATTGAGAGCTGAGCTTGACTTTGTGGCCTGCCTGAACTAACGCTATGCTTAACTTATATGAGAAACATATCAGCACCCAAATATTCTTTAATTAAATGATATATAATAATAATAAAATGATTCAATGTAAAGACACAGAGTCACATGGTGTCTCTCTCCCTCTGCCTGTGTTGTATCGCAGCCTCTCTGTGGTTGGTTTCCATGGTTGGAAACTGCTGTTTTTATCATGTACGTCGGTGAATTAAGGATTTATTTCCACCAGACCAGAGTTGCTGATTGTTTAAAGACTATGATTATCTGCTAGGTTAAATAACTGGTTTTGGTTGCCACCCATTGTTTTTGTCAGAGATGCTGGTGCTCTACTGGCCTTTCAGACCAACAAATCAGTGATTGTTAAGGTGGAACTGCTTTATTCAGTGTGTTTAAGGTGGAACTGCTTTATTCAGTGTGTTTAGTGGTTTTAATCAGCGGGTCTGTTTGTGTTGGAGAGGAGGAGACCTCTGTGGATCATTGGGCTCCCGGTAGAAACCTCCTGAACCATGAACACTGAAGGAATCCTAACCGGGAGAAGCTGACTGCAATGACGCCAATGGTGGTGAAGACAACAACTCCCATAATCCCACGCTGCTTCACCACCTCATCACACAGAGTTTTTTGTTACTGTTGTGATGTGAGGGACCTCTTAATGGCAGAAGTTGTTTATTGTACGTTAAACAATGGTCCTGGAAGATAGAAGTGTGAGTATGAAAGACAATGATTCTTGCTGTGTTACCAGCATACATTTGGTGAGTAAAAATATCCGCTCTCTCTTTTTGATTCTTCCTGAGTTCAATGTGTCAGTTTCCTCTGAAGGGAAACAGTATTTCTTCCTTTCTCCTTCTGTAAGTGAAAGGTAAAGGGACCGTAATGAGCAGACGAAGAGCTATAATACCATGAACCAGTGGAGACATTCTGGGTAATTAAGCTTAACTTAACACAAACAAACGACAAGACACATAAACACACACACACACACTCATGCATGGGAAGGATGGAGAAAGGAAGTGTGGGCGACAGGGGTAATTGAGCATCACTGTCCTTTTCGGTCGTCATAGAAACTCAATCTCACGAGGCGTTATGGTGTTTCAGGAGGCTCTTAAGTCCCAGCAGCTCATTGGACGGTTGGAGAGAGTCATTAGAGACGCACCGGCCAGAAATACAGAACACTCTGTGTCCAGTAGTAAAAGTACACAAGTATTATCAGCTGCATGTAGTTGAAAGTATCAGTAGTAAAAGTAAGAACACATAGTGCAGTACAATGTCTGTCACTGATATCTGACCCTATGTGACATTATTAGATTGTTCATCAGTGTTAATCAATAATCAGTGTTACTGTTGGAGCTGCTCCAGGTGGAGCTAGGTTGGATCGTAGTTCAGTAACCTCATAATCTGAAGACCAACATGTTGACTGATTCATTCATCCAGATTCGTATTTAAAGCCAACAAACCAAACTGTTGTTCCAGGATTATGGGAGCCAGCTTTGTAGTGAATGTCTGTGGCTGTTTGGGGAGATGAAGAGGAACATCTGCATCATAAGCAAAAGGAAATATGGGACCCTAAAGATAACAGCCAGCAACATTTCCCATGAGGCTCATGGGACCACAAACTTCAATGCTGGCTTTACCTTCTTTCAGTTATTTCAAGTCAGCGTTGGTCAGCACTGTGAGAAAACATTAGAGTCTACAGACTCCTTCCTAATGTCCCTGAGGAGCTTCACAGTGTGCTGTTACGCCCAATTTAAGCTCCTGTCAGACCAAGGTACAAACATTTATCACAGAGAACTGGATTAAGAGAGGCCTTGGCAGACGTTACCCCTGAGTTTATGGAAGAGAAATCAAACACCACATTTCATTTATTCACATGTTGCTACAAGTTTCATTTCATCGTGAAGTTTGATAAGAAAAGGTAAAATGCAATTAGTTTTGGGTCTCTTTTGCTCACAATGAGGAGAACTGAGCAGCAGAGGAGAAGGCGGGGTGCGATGACTTCCGACCTCCCCATCCGGATCTGCAATGACCCTGCAGGAGGCTGCTAATGATGTGAAGAAACACACAGAAATACATAAAGAGATGTAGTAAAGCAGGTGGAGCAACCTTTTAAACAGCTAATACAGAGGGCCGGGTATCAACAGGTGGATTTCAGATGTCTCGGTTACTTTGTCTTTAATCAGATTCCGGATTTTAAACAGTGATGTACTGTGACATTAAATATGTGACTTATTTCGTTTAATTTCAAATAAAGCTGTTCTTAATGTAAGGTATCTAAAAAAAGTATTGTCCTGGTAGCTGTACATTGACTCAGGTATCATGTCAAACATTTTAAACAACATCTACCAGTTTGGGACTGTCTCATCACTGCTGTGGCGTCCTGTATGATTCCCATAGAGAAGTAGCTGTATGCTGCACTTTAACAAAGGTGGGCAAGTTAAACAGACGTACATTCGCCAAACCAACCAGTTAGTGTTGGTCATCTGTCTTATAAAAATTATATTATGACAACTCTTCTAATAAAGCCTAAATCTCACCTTTATATATATATATACATTCATCATATATACATATATATATATACACACTCACTACTACTAAGTACCAGGGTTAGGGTTAGCAGGGGGCAGTATGCTGTGTCATCGGTGTATAAACGTGTGTGAATGGGATGAGCCTCAAATTCTGCCAAGCAGTTGGCACCTTGCATAGCAGCTTCTGCCATCAAAGTGTGAATGTGACATGTAGTGTAAAGCACTTTGAGTGGTTGGAAGACTGAGAAAGGCGTTATGTAAGTGCAGTCCATTTACTATTACCCTGAGATTTTCAACGATTACCACCTGGGAACCAAACGGGGTCAACTCAGACATAATAATAGGAATATATCACCAGAGTCGGTTGGAATTAAAGTGAAATTGATTCCATGCATTCCAGTTGAAGTTTTATTGTTGGAGCAGTTAACAACGGCACAGAACAGAAAAAACGTCACAGATGAATCTGTCCGGTGATTTATGCGTTCTTGTGGCGCCACCATTACTGTGCTGTGCATTTACACAGACAGTTTGAAGAGAAGATGTTTGGATTGATCACAGCCGGCTGCCACCGCCTCCTCTGCCGGCTGAAATGAGCTCAATAAATCTGCGGTCCAAGATCAGTTTGAACAATGGGTTTCTGTAATTAAACTCAGTCAGGAATTTAGCTAATTATTTTAAATAATTTATAATCAGTTATTTCTTGTTTGCATCAACAGATGAAACACCAGAGAGTGAGGGGACAAAAAGGTTTGTTGCCCCCTCATTTGGGCGCCAGTGCCGCAGCATCTCCGGTTGAATCGCATCAACAGTTTAACAAAACTAAAAAAGCAGCAGCAGTGTAGTCAGAGGTCAACGATAAAGAGTCAGAGGTTAAACAAGAGCAAAGAGACAGCGTGACACATTTACACAAAGACCATTTCTGAAACAGATCAATGAAACTAACTAATTCATGAGTTGAAGCCAAAGGTGTTACACCAACTAAATCTTTAACCAGCTCAAACCCTTGACTGGCGCTGGCCTTGTCTCCCATCAGCCTTTACTGCTGTCTCTCTCTTGTCTCCTTAATGGAGCGTGAGTTATCATGCCTTCAGGCTGATACAGCTGACACTGAGTTACCGTCTGGAGATCCAGACCAGTCAGAGTTTGGTTTGGAGTCTCTTCTGGGTCAAAGTACCGCAGAGCTCGAGGGGCTAACGCAGACAGAGTTTGATGTATGTTCGACAGTCAGCCTGCCCTTCTCTCACCCGGCTGTCAGAGGGAAACAGTGATGTATCACTTCATGTGTTTGTGTGTACCCTCACCAAAAAACATGTGGATTTATCGCATGCAACACACATTTTACAGGTTAATCACATATGGAGGAGCTCCTTATACATGAGGGAAAAGTCACAGCGCACGTGCTATTTTGCATTTGAAATGTAACAGAATGTGGAAAATAAAGATTATTAAATCAGTTAAATACATGTGGATTGTTACATGTAAATTTTATTCCATATGTGAAATGTCTCCAGGTCAGGACGTAATGTATGATGCATATTTTAGTACCCAAAGAGCAGCATGAGGCTCCGTCACTGCAGGCTGCCTGACGAAAGTAATAACACCACATTGTGAAAATACTCCACTACAACTAAAAGTCCTGCATTCAAAACCTTAACTACATTACATTTCATTTTCCATTGATTCTGGCGGTCCCTGTGGACAAAAGCAGTGGAGACGGAATTTAAAACGGGTCATTGCTCCGTCACACAAGAGGAAAACATGGGCCACCTGAACAACAAGACACTAATAATTAATAAATGACACACACTAATATACACTAAATAATTATATTTACGCCATCACCATAGCAACATATCATCATGAATATTTCTGTTGGTTTTCCCTGTGCTATGAGGAAGGTGTCGTCCGTCTGCCTGAATGCAGAATATCTCACAGACAATCCCAAACGACTGCAAACGGAAGTGAAAGTGTGAGCTGAGTGTCACAGAGGGGTGTATCCTGAGAGGAAGGAGGAAGCTGCGTCTGGGTTCCTGTAATTTACATACAAATCATCTTTTACTGTGCAAGAGAGGGGACAGACCGAGGGGAAAGAGCGAGACAGGTATAATAATCCTCACAGGGGAGGACACAATAACAGGAACACCAGTCCAATACTAAATACCTGAAACAAATACTGCCAGTTGGAAGCTTTTATAGTTCTTTCCACACATTGAACACATTGCTGGCTTCAACAGTCTATAAAATAACTTTTTGACTTTCAGACATATGTGACTTTATTCAGATGTGACAGCACATTTACAGGAAGATCTGCGTGTTCATGGAAGAAGACTGTTTTTGTTGAAGCCTTAAAGACCATTGTGAGCTCCCTAGTCCATCAATTTCATTATTTAAAGTTATTAGAGAGAAAGTTCTGCTGCAACGACTCTCATACTGTATGTAAAGTTGGCTGGATAGTCATTATGTAATCCACGCACTTGGCATGAATGGACACTGAAAGAACAGCGTGTTGGTCAGATCATTACGAGGGTTATTTAAATATCTTCAGTTGCACAACAAGGGAAAACAATATTTTTATATATTGCTCAGATCCGAGAAGAATGATAATTTCATGGTGTTGCATAATTTATGAAACTGTTTAACCAGCTTATTTTCTTTGCATATTAATGATAAAGATTAATATAATACAATTCATTGGTGGCCTGGGCGTTTAACAAGAAGGTTCTGCATTCAAACCGGTTTCACTGGAGCCTTTCTGTGTGGATTCCAGACATGCAGGTTAATTGGTGCAGGTGTGAGAAAATATTGTACCTTGATAACTTCTATGTTTTGTGATATTGCATTGATTCTAAAAGTGCTATTCAATTCAATTCAATTCAATTCAATTTATTTATATAGCGCCAATTCATAACAGAAGTTATCTCAGGACACTTTTCAAATAGAGCAGGTCTAGACCGAACTCTTAACATTAATTACAGAGACCCAACAGTACCACCATGAGCAAGCACTTGGCGACAAGGGCAAGGAAAACTGCCTGTTAAAAGGCAGAAACCTAGACAGATCCTCCGGCCTAGGTGGGTGGTCGTCTGTCTCGACCAGTTGGGGTGAGAAGAGAGAGAGAGAGAGAGAGAGAGAGAGAGAAAAGAAGGAGAGAGAGCGAGAACAACAGACATACAGGTGCACAGCAACAACACTATTGGCAATGGCCGTCAAGCAGGACCAGGCAGGAGGCTCCACCAGGATCCATGAGAACCTGCGAGACGAAAAGCACAGGAACCCGGGGAAGAAGTGAAGTTAGTAACATGCAGTAATGGGACATGAATGAGGCAGAAGAGAGAGAAGAGAGGAGCTCAGTGCACCATGGAAATCCCCGATAGTCTAGGCCTATAGCAGCATAACTAAGGGATGGTTCAGGACTCACCTGATCCAGCCCTAACTATAAGCTTTATCAAAGAGGAATGTCTTAAGCCTACTCTGAATGTGGTGAGGGTGTCTGCCTCCCGAACCACAACTGGAAGCTGGTTCCACAGGAGAGGAGCTTGGTAACTGAAGGCTCTGGCTCCTGTTCTACTTTAGAGACTATAGGAACCACAAGTAGCCCAGCATTCAGAGAACGTAATGTTCTAGTGGGTAATATAGGTACTATGAGCTCTGTAAGATATGAAGGGGCCTGACCATGAAGAGCTTTATAGGTGAGGAGGAGGATTTTAAATTCAATTCTACATTTTATAGGGAGCCAATGCAGAGTAGCTAGTACAGGAGAGATGTGATCTCTTTTTCTAGTTCCTGTCAGTACCGTGCTGCAGCGTTCTGAATTAATTGGAGCGTTTTAATGGACTTATTGGGGCAACCTGATAATAAAGAGTTGCAGTAATCCAGCCTTGAAGTAACAAATGCATGGATTAATTTTTCTGCATCTGTCTGTGATAGTATGTGTCTAATTTTTCTAATATTACGTAAATGAAAGAAGGCGGTCCTAGAGGTCTGCTTTATGTCGGAGTTAAATGACAAATCCTGATCAAAGATAACTCCAAGATTCCTGACAGTGGTGCTAGAGGCCAAGCTAATGCCATCTAGAGTGACTATATCTTTAGACAATGAGTCTCTAAGGTTTTTGGGGCCAAGAACAAGAATTTCGGTTTTTTCTGAGTTTAACATCAGAAAATTGCAGGTCATCCAGGATTTTATGTCCGTAAGACATGTTTGTAATTTAGATAATTGATTAACTTCATTGGGTTTGATTGATAGATATAACTGCGTATCATCTGCATAACAGTGAAAGTTAATGGAGTGATTCCTAATAATGTTGCCTAAAGGGAGCATATATAAAGTAAATAGTATTGGTCCAAGTACAGAACCTTGTGGAACTCCATGACTAACTTTAGTATTTATGGAGGATTCATCGTTAACATGTACAAACTGAGAACGATCTGATAAGTATGACTTAAACCAGCTTAGGGCAGTTCCTTTAATGCCAATTTGATGCTCGAGTCTCTGTAAAAGAATATCATGGTCAATGGTGTCAAATGCAGCACTAAGATGTAATAATACAAGTACAGAGACAAGTCCATTGTCAGAAGCAGTCAGAAGGTCATTATTAACTTTAACCAGAGCTGTCTCTGTGCTATGATGAACTCTAAATCCTGACTGAAAATCCTCAAATAAACTATTGTTATGTAGAAAGTCACACAACTCTTTGGCGACTACTTTCTCCAGAATCTTAGAGAGGAAGGGGAGGTTAGAAATCGGTCTATAGTTGGCTAAAACCCCTGGGTCAAGAGTGGACTTTTTAAGAAGGGGTTTAATTACAGCTACTTTAAAGGACTGTGGTACATATCCTGATAATAAAGAAAGATTAATCATATCCAGTAAAGAAGTGCCAATTAAGGGAACAACTTCTTTAAGCAGCCTAGTTGGGATCGGGTCTAATAGACAGGTTGATGGCTCGATGAAGAAATGATTGAAGTTAACTGATGAAGATCGATAGCAGAAAAACAGTCTAAATATATATCTGAGTTTACATTGACAGAAGTCCCTGAACTTGGAGAGCCACTGATAACTGTTGATGGCAGTTGGTGGTTAATTTTTCTCTAATAGTAATAATTTTATTATAGAAGAAGCTCATGAAGTCATTGCTACTTAAGTTTATGGGGATATGTGGCTCAATAGAGCTGTGACTCTCTGTCAGCCTGGCTACAGTGCTGAAGAGGAACCTAGGGTTGTTCTTATTTTCTTCTATTAGTGCTGAATAATAGGCTCCTCTGGCATTTTTTTTTTTTTTTTTTTTTTTTTTTTTTTTTTTTTTTTATATTTTTTTTTTTTTTTTTTTTTTTTTTTCATTTCTTTTTTTTTTTTTTTTTTTTTTTTTTTTTTTTTTTTTTGGTGTTGTTTTTTTTATTATTTTTTTTTCTTTTTTTTTTTTTTTTCTTTTTTTTTTAAGGAGCGGTTGGGTTTAATGTTGATCGTAGTAAGCCTGCAGACTATCAACAAGATTATCAATTTGGGAGGGACTAAAGTCGTTATAGGACTCTGTTAAATTCAGACATGGCATTGAATTAAACACTGAAGGAATGTCCTCCTTAAACCGCACTGTCAGATAAACATCTGCTGTAGGAAGTTTTGCCTAATGGCTTATAATCTAATAGTATGAATTCAAAAGTTATTATATATGGTTAAAAAAAAAAGGTTTTTGGGGGGAATTTTTAATTTTTTTTATTAATATTTTATTTTAAAAAAAAGGGTGAAGAGTGTTAATAAAATATTGTGTTTTTTTTTTTATATTCTGACAGAAGAATTTTGTGTTTTTATTTATTTTAAATAATTTATTAGGGTTTTTTTTTTCAACTTCCAAATGAATATTAAAATCACCTACAATAATTACTTTATCCGATTTAAGGACAGTAAACCTGATAAAAACTCTGAAAATTCAGATATAAAATCAGAATACGGTCCAGGAGCACGGTACACTATAACAAATAACTGGCTGCAGTGTTTTCCAGTTTGGGTGAGAAAGACTAAGAACAAGGCTTTCGAATGAATTATAATTTAGTTTAGGTTTAGGGTCCATTAAAACGCTCAAATTATTTTTGGTTTTTTCCCCCCCCGCTCGGGTTGTGGGTGGGGTTTTGTTTTTAATTTTGTGGGGGGGTGTTTTTTTTTTGGTTACAAACTCCTCGTGGGACAACCAGGTCTAGTAAGACAAAGTAAATCAATATCATAATCTGATATTAATTCATTAACTAAAACAGCTTTAGAGGACAGAGACCTGATATTTAACAGCCCACATTTCATTCTCTTTTTTTTTTTTTTTTTTTTTTTTTTTTTTTTTTTTTTTTTTTTTTTTTTTTTTTTTTTTTTTTTTTTTTTTTTTTTTAATTTTTTTGGTTTTGGGGGGAGAAAAACTTTTTTTTGGGGTTTGGGGGGGGGGGTTTTTTTAAAAAAAAGAGGAGAGAAGTGTGTAAGACAGCACTTCTTCCTGGTCCTAACTCTGGACTGTCAGGTTTTAGAATAAACCAATCAATATTCTGACTGCTGGTTAACAGGGTAGTAATATAGCGGCTAAAGATTTAGGGGTGGGGTCCCTTCTCTTAACTCACCAAACCTCCCCTCCAGCGCAGTAAATCACTACATTTAATATAAGATAATCTAGAGGAACAGAAACACATGTAAATGAGAAGCCATAGCTAACTGCTAATGCTATGAACTAGGTGTAAAAATTTGGTTGTATGAAAAACACAGAATAGATGATCACAGATTTAGCCACGACAGAGCCAGAAAACAGAGACTGAAAGCAGATAACCAGCAATGTTTCTGTCTCTAAAATATTATATTCTGAACAACAACCAATCAATATTCCAGATTGATGTGGAAGGTAAATAAACCCTATTAATATAAGATAATAAAACAAAACACATTAAATAAATAACTACATTGTAATTGGTTGTATGAAAACACAGAATAATGATCACAAGAGCAAAGAAAATAAAAACAAAAAACCAGCTTTTTCTGTCTCTCTACCACATTTCCAGATTGATGTGGAGTCTTAGAACACATTTACCTATACCTCTGTCTCTCTGCTCTCTGTAACCTCATTTCCAGCAAGCAGCAAAACATCTACCTGCTCAGCAACAAACAGCAGACAGCCACAGCTAGAGACTAGCTGGTGAATATAGTGCAGCATTTAGCAGCTAAAGGACAGATATTTCCCTCAGGAGTTGGTGAAATGAAAATCAGCTGAAAGAGAGTGAATGCTGGTCTAACATTCATGAGGACACAAACAGCACTCCAAATGAATGCTAATACTAATGCAAACGTTTCTCTTAAAACAGGTTGCCAATACGTTTGCCCATAACAGCTTTATAAATCAATAATTATTGATTAGTGTCTCTGTCTTCATACTCAGTGGACAGGAATCACAAACCATCAGGATGGATTATCTATCTGCTGTTATTCTTGGAGAACTCTTTATCTTCCTTTCTCAGTCCGACCTCTTATTTTCTGCTCCGTGCATGTATAATGTTTTTATTCATTGGTTCCTTCCTCCTCCTCCGTCTTCATCTGCCCCGACCTGCAGTGGCACATGAAGATGGATGTCTTTTCTGAAGGGAGTATCAGTGTATGGACAGCACCTGTAGCAGGCCTCTCTCCTCTAATGAGATAAATACATTGGGGGTAAATACTGCATTGAGATGAATGACAGTGTGTATGAGTGTGTGTTTTGTCTCAGTGCTCTAAAATGAGGTACTGTTGGGTCTCTGTAAATAATGTTATAAAGAGTTCGGTCTAGACCTGCTCTATTTGAAAAGTGTCCTGAGATAACTTCTGTTATGGATTGGCGCTATACAAATAAAACTGAATTGAACCACTGTTGTCAGCAGGACAGTCTCGTACACTTTGCAGGATTAAGGTTGATGGTTTAATACGCAGCTTTCTAACATTGGAGTTTCATTCTTTACACAAGAACTAATGACACTTTTCACATGAACTACCAACCACACTGCCATCAATCATTGTCCCAGCGGTCTGTTGTTGCTGTGTCTCTCTTAAAAATGGAAGTGCCTCAATGAGAAATCCTGTCTAAATAAAGGTTAAATAAAAGTATGTGCAAAACTAGCAATTGGTGAAGTTCAACAAGTTACCATACCAGGATGTTACCTGATATCTGATTAGTAAAATAGTAACATGCTCAACCAAAGTTTTTCCACTTTGCACTGAAAATACAGCTACACAGCATCACTTTCACTTTGAAATGTTTTTACTGACTTTTATTCCAGCTCTTGATAGAAGATGGTGAGCTGTAGTGGTTTTAGCTGGATGTAGATTAAATCTGTCGCCTCTCCTTATTCTTCTTCCACAAACTGAGGAAGTGATAGATCCTTTCCAGACTAAGAACTTCCTCAAAGACTTCGAGCTCTGGAAAGAGTTTGAGGGTCTTTAAAACAGCAAGAAAACTGCAATCCAGGTTGATCAAAGCACATTATAATACAGTAAAGGCCGATACAGTTCATTCCCAGGGTGACCCCTCTCAGTCCTAATATGTTCAATAAAGGGCCCCCAGACCAAAAGAAACCTGGGCTGGGCATTGGACAGCAATACCAAAACCATGGCCTTTTTTAAGGACAGCAAACTGATTTCCACTCTCAGGGTCTGTCGAGGTAACTTAGACTGCCCCTCCACCGTGTTCATTTTATTTTTTAGCTAAAATGCCTTTTGGATGGTAAATAAAACATGATAAATGCCCTCTTGGGTGCCCTTCCACTGGACAAAATTGGTGAAGTGCCTATGTTAATCCTAAACCTGACTAAGCTTTTTCAGTATGAATGCATCATAACTTTCTGGCTGGAGCCCTTTTTATGTTTTGTGTCCCACCACTGCTCCTCAGGATCCCCCAGGAGGAGCAAGAAAACGTTGGATAGACAAATTTTCTCTCACCTTAACCAAATCAGCCCAATGAGCACTCACAGTTGCTTTGTAGATAAAAAGCAAATGTAAACAGTATATAAATCAATTTGTGAATGAAATGTGACTTAAACGTCTTCTGTGCGCGCAGTGGTGAGGAGTCTGTAAACTAAATCACATTAATACAGAGAAATAACAGAAAGATCATTTTTCCATCATGTTGGCCAGAACAGACGTCTCAGGTTTCAATCACACAGCTCAGTAAACAAGTGCATGACACTGAGTGCTGACAGCAGCCAGACATAGGCCTTATTGCACAATGTATTACCTGTAATATCGGAGATTTAAAGTGTCTGTCCAATGTTTAATGACTTCATGTATTGGGTATTACTGCAGACTATTGTAACACCCCTTTGATCAATAATAGGTGGCAATACTATTCTAGATAATGGACCCGTAGGTTCGACTGCTGGAGCACAGTGAAACGCTTAAATGAAGCTCAGAGGCAAGAGGTTGAACTTGGGAACATGCCGGCTTTTTGTATTAAAGTAAAAAAAGAATAAAAATAAATAAAAATACATATATACAAAATCACAGATAACGGTACCAGTCACACTGATAACACTGGTTGTGTTAAATCACAGAAAAAAGAATATCACATTTACAACTGCTCAGTTTCACATTAATTATCAATATCTTAATCATAACCTGAATTTACTATTACTTTTATACAATTAAAGTTTCTCTATAAATCAAATTCTATTCTATAACATGGCCAAAAGATCAATCAATTTTGCATCCAAAACAATATCCTGGAAAATATCACTCAGTTCTCAGTTCCACACGATGAAGAAAAAAAAGGTAAAGTCAGAGTCATAAGGGGGAATGTGTGTGTGTGTGTGTGTGTGTGTGTGTGTGTGTGTGTGTGTGTGTGTGCGTGTGTGTGTTGATCAGTCGGCCCACCACCCACAGGGTGTGGCAGAATTAGGATATGTTCAGTAGCTACTGGTAATATCTGGTGACACTGTTTCCCTTTCACTTTAGATCCAGGTGGGAAGGCTCGCCATCGACATCACTGGAAGATCCAGATCCAGGGAACAAAACAACAACCTAAAAACCCGACCTGTCGACAGACAGTGTCAGAGAGAGCCACCGTCTGTCCTAGCAGTATCTGTAACACACAAAGTACACGAACCTTCAAATACAAATAAAATATTAAATCACACTGTGTAAGCTTTACACTTTTTGTTAGGTCCTTTAACCTTTCATATTACATTTTAACATTAACTGCATATAAAATTCAATAAACTAAATATGCAACAGCACAAATAATATTTTACCCATTGGAAAATCAAAAACATAAAATAACTCTTTTCTTTTTGTAAATAAATTAGCTTCTCACAGCTGACAGTAAGAAAATAAGTGCATAGATTAGCCCAATGAAGGTACAAATGACAGATTAATACAAAATGTACATGTAAACTAATTTGTAAAGAAATATGAATTTATATTTCTCACTGATCTCACGTTACAGGCTGGGCGCACCGACACAAAATGGCGGCGCTCAGAAACAACCGCACAGTTTCTAAAACCAAAAAATATAACAGGAGCACAAATACTTAATATAAAACTCATGAATGAATTAGCTCTCACCATAAATGAATTATAATAAATGAAAAGATCTTTTAGTTGGGTACCTGCTCCTCGGAGCTGTACCGACAAAGCTAACGGCTATTAGCTCGAGCTACTAGCACTGCGGCTAGTGACTGTGCTAATGCCCGTTTAACACTAGTACTTCACCGAACTCAGAGCGGACTCCTGTAAACGAAGTGTAAGTCGTATGTTTTCGGGTTTTCTTCAGTTTTTCGTCCGCTCCTCTCTTCATACGGACCAGAAGTAACGAGGGAATACAGGAGCAAGAGGCGGGAACTCAAAGTCACTGATTGGTCAACACTGGTTGTCAGTTTCTTCTCAGATATCAAAGATCCTCTTATTTAGGTGGTACTCATTACTCTGTACAGTGAGAATAGATAGACAATAGTCTCTGTCTCATTGTGGAACTCGCTCTGTTACACTATCTTTGTTATATGGGGAGTATTGATTGAACTGGAGCAGATCAAATCTCGCTGCTCTGTGGAAAACATTTGTAACAAAGGATCTTCAAGGAGATGGGAAAAGGAAAATGGAAGATAAGTGGAGTCCTGGACCAGGCCTACCATGAGCCTGACACTCCCCCATAGACACTGGAGAGTTAGTATGTGCTTCTAGTGAGAACTGAACTCCTGTTGCACTGAGCGGTGGTCAGTCTCTCCCTTCCTCACCCTTCTATATGGGGGCTGCTTTTTTTTAAATCTGCTGGGCCGGAGCAGAATCGAAGGGTTTCTTTACACTTTACTTGTGGACAAAGCAAATAAATCCTCAGCAAAGACAAAACTACAGTTTGGTGATCTATTGATAGAGAGAGACTGGGAGGTTGTTGCCACAGTGCCCAATGTCAGACTGTTAATAATGGCTTCCAATTGTTGCAGTATAAATGGATTCTGTAAGGAACAATATCGATTGGTTTTCTCTTAAGATCTGTTCCTTCTCTTTACTTTTTGTATCTTTATTTATTACACAATACAGTTAGACATATATATACATTTTCTAAAGCCCTCAGAGGTAAGTATTGTATGAGTGTTGATACGCTGTCATTACCACCACTTACCGTAAGACGCCAGGGACCGAGGTGGAGCTGAGAAAGCACATTTTAAGTCACTTCTCTGAAAGATCATTATTTACACTTTACCTCATGGTACTGAAGTGGAGCCACTATACAGCAGGAAGCAATGCTGGAGACACACGAGTCTATGAGGAGGCTGAAGAGCAACACTCAGATTCACAATAACCCTCCAGCAGCATTCATACGGTAGATGCACCTGAGAAATTACACATTTACACACAGAAATATGAGCACTTGCATACTCAGAGAGCCAGAAGGCACCATGGTGTGCCTTAATATTTCATTCAGTTTGAGCTGGGAGAAGAGCCTCTGGCTATAAAGGAATTGCAGGAAATACTGAAGGAGGGTTTTTTTCTGCTCCCCATGTCTTGCTTCAAGGATTTTCTGAAAGTTTTCAACTCCGCCTGGACCCTGGTGTTCAGAAAGAGCCTCCTGACAGCGAGGCTCTGCTGCAGTTCCACATGGACGACTGTAATATTACAGCGTCGTTCTCACAGCTCCAGCAGCTCAACGAATCCACTTTATGGTTTTAATTGGTGTTACTGGAACTTGTCAGCACTAAATTAATATTACATCTTCCAGTGTAAATGGCCGTGGGGGTTAATGAGCAAAGAGTGTGCTGCAGATATCAGGGCTGATCTGCATTGAGGCTTTGCTGTAGAGCTCACTGTGTCAGTGATGACTCCCACGAGTTCAGATCGAACCGCTCCTCCAGGGGTGGATCAGCATTCATGTCACAGAAGTTTATTTAAAGATCCCGTGTGAAATGGAATATAATATTCATTAGCATTGAATCACCTGAAAATAAAAATCATTGTGTTTTTGCAACCTTAGAATGAACCTAGATCTCACACACTGGTCCTTTAAAAACCCTCAACACTGAATCCCAGGAGAGGATGATTGGTGTTAGCTGAGCAGCAGCCACTGTAACAGTTAGCCAACCCACAACCTACCTAACATTAGTCACATCACTTCCTGTGCTATATATATATATATATATATATATCACATGATGATATTTGTCTGTGAAGAGTTTTATAGCCACAAAGACCTAGAAATCCAAGTTTGCTAACATTACTTTCCTCAGCTACAAACCCACATTCCTCTCTTTGGTCACTCTAGTTTTGTAAAAAAATCAAAAGAAGTTTACACTTTAAAATTAAATGATATAAAATGCAATTATTTAATATATATAATTCCCATTCGGTCTCTCCAGATGTTTGTTGGATTACTGTTGACTGTAATGAGACTGTTTCCTTATCAGCGGATCTAATGGGGGCACGTTTTGTAATAATTTTATAATAATTGGGCGGCAGTAGCTCAGTGTGTAGGGACTTGGCTTGAGAAGAGAGTGTCGCCGGTTCAAATCCCACAGACCACAGTACGGAGTGTGGACTGGTAGCTGGAGAGGAGCCTGTTTCACCTCCTGTGCACTGCCAGGGTGCCCTTGAGCAAGGCAACCTAACCCCAAGAAACTGCTCACGCTAACGTGGCGAGCCCATCACTCCACCATCTCTCTCCCTGTTGCATCTCAACAAGTGTGAAGTGTGTATTTCAGAAGAAGAATTTCCCCTAAGGGATCAATAAAGTATATATCTTCTATCGTCTTCATCTAATACTGATTGGCTTTAGTTCAATGGAAAAAGACTTAGTAAGTAAAAAGAAAGTAAAACACTGATTTCCAATGGCAGCTTCAGATATTTCTATTCAATGCTTTACTAATGTGCCACAATACAGTTTCTGTGTTCAAATGTGCAAAACATGTGGTTTAACTTTTACACACACACACACACACACACACAGTTATATATATTCACACTTACTGAGGAACAGCTTCTCACAACATTGAAATAAAAACATCACTTGGAGCCATTTGAAATGTCCAGTTGGTTTGTCTTTTGGTTTGTTTCACTGCTGTGTCTCTACCAGCAGTCCATCTCCAAGTTTACCTCAGAATAAGACACAAAGACAATGAACTCGTCCTCTCGAAGCAGATGAATGAAGCAATCCATCTTTCTGTGGGACAGAGCCTTGGTCTCTGACCCAGCCTTGGTCTCTCTCTGATGATCCTCATCTCGACTGCGTCACACTCAACTGCAGACCTCTCCAGCACACACTGAAGGTCACAATGCAGAGGAAGGACGGACTCATTCCGCAATAGCTGAGATAATGTCGTTTTATTGTATTCAATAATCGCAGCAGTGAAAGGAAAAAGGTCAGTGTTGTTGTAGTAAAGCATTACTCACTGAAACAGAAGCTCTGTTTATCTCAGAGGAAAATTACTCCTAACTGGTCAAAAACTGTTGTTTTGTTTCCTGCGTTAGTTGTTTAAGCATTTTATCATCGGGGTTAACGAGTGAGGTGACTCATATCTGTGCTGATATTGCTTTGAGGAGTCCGAACCTGTCCCACAGACATAACCTCACATTCTGTGGGAGGAGAGATATTATTCACTGATGGCAACCAGGCTATTGAAAGAAACTGTTTTTACAAAAATGTGATCAGTTTTGTGCCTCAGATGTTCCTTCATTTACAAACCTCAACATAAAATCATGCAGCCTGTGGTAGTTCAGGCCATGCATGGAGGAACGTATGCTTTCTCTCACATATTAGGATACGGCAGCTTCAAAACAGGACATTGTAGGTTCCTCTGGAGCAGCTCCGTGGTCAAATAATATCCAATATCCTGTTAGACCTTTAATAAAAAGGTTGCCTAGAAACATTTCACATTAGTATAAACCAGCAACCTGTGGCCCCTTATTTTATTTGGTTGGACAGCTGAAGATTGACAGGAAAGGGGGAGAAAGAGGGGATGCAGCAAAGGGTCACAGGTCAGAGTTGAACCCCTGCAGCAAGGACTCAGCCTCGGGACATGGGGCACCTGCTAACAGGGCCCCTGTAATGTTTATATTTTCAACATTTTGATCGATCATTATTAAAGACCTAAAGTGATTCTTACATTCTCATATTATAAAGATGTGTAGCCATTACACACCAAAAAACTTTTTAACATTTTGTCAACTAAAATACGCATCAAACAGAGGTGGCTAGTAGTCTTAAGTCTCACTAGCTAGGACAGCTATGGATTCCAACCCCCCCAAAAAAAAAAAAACCAAAAAACGTCTTGAAGTAATTTCAGAGAATTTAATAGTGCGTGGTCAAATTTGTTTGCTATCACCACATCACCTGGCTTACCGGTAGACTTGACCTCCGGCATTATAAGGTTTTCTGATAGTAAAGGTGACCTCTGTCTCAAATGGCTGCAGTTTGGCCAGGTTCAGAAAAGATTATATTTCAGTTAAAATAATATAATGTATGTACATAGGTAGCGCATCCAAATGCACTCTTTATACTACATCACTTCAAGGGGATGTTAAAACATTACGCCAGATGGGTGTGTCCAGAAATGACTGGGGTTGGTCCTGGTTCTAACCCAGATCTCTCTCTGTGTCTGTCTCATGTATCACTAACAAACATTTCCTGTTAACCATTAGACTTTACTGTATTGATATAAGAACTGGCATCTTGCTAACATTTGTAATGACAGACAGAAACATCAACCAACACATCTGTACACATCTGTGTTTGACATGAATACACACACACACACACACACACACGCATACTTTCACACTGTAGATACACAACACCCAAACTGAGCTCCCGCTGATAAGCAGGTCGGCCAGCAATTACTGCACATGTACTCGGTCTCCATGACAACAGTTTTTTCCTGACAGGTCCCGACTTTGATGCTGCGATCATCTGGGCTGCCTCGGCACTCCAGCTAACAAGGCTGTGGTTGAAGTTTCTGTGTGTGTGTGTGTGTGTGTGTGCGTGTGTGTGTGTGTGTGTGCGTGTGTGTGCGGTAGGGGATTATAAGGTGAGGTAAAGTAGAAAAGTGTGGGTTCACTTGCAGTAACAACTTGTCGAGTTCTCTCTCTCTCTCTTTCTCTCTGTTTCCTCTGTTCTTCCCACTTCTCTCTTCCCAGCGTCTCCTCTAAAAGAGCAGCTCAGGAGATAAAGTGAACAACAGACAGGTTTGTTTGGCTGCGTGAATATGAATAACTGATTGTAAATTTGGACGAAGAGCCGCAGTAACTGATTATACGTTCTATCAGATATAGTTGAGAGCTGCAGCGTTGGATTTTGAGCTCGTGATGACTGATGTTTTAAGAATAAAGCTTTGTAATTATCTAATTTTATCCAGCAAAGAATTGATTACACGGTTGAAAAACTCCATCTACAAATGTATCACCACAAAAGCCACATTTCTCTGTAGGGTTTGGTTGGCGATACCGAAAGCTATTAAGGAACTTCTCAATGAGCTGAAAGGAGAATAATAAGATTGATGTTGGATGTGACAAACACAGAAGGACAGTTTGCTCTCGCTCGAGTGTCAAGATCAGTTTGAGCAAACTGCTTCTTCAGGATCAAATCCAGAAGTTACCTGACTGAAATGTACAGTGGAAATATGACTTGTTATTCTTGTGAGTCTTTTCTTCTCATGCCATTTTCTTCTTTAACTGCATTTCATATCTCAGAGAGAAATATAATATTAACATATAAAAATACATATATACAATATATACTGTTATTTATATAGATACAATAAACAATTCCACAGCTCATCTTTTGAATTTGCGTTTGTTTAAATGCAAGAGCAACAACAAGACAGTGACAATAATCTGGTTTCATCTTCACATAAAAACAACCAGTGTCCATACAGTTTGACTGCGTTTGAGCACCAAGCATTATTGAGTCCACCTCCTCTCATCCTGCGCTCTGGTCTAAAACCAACATTATCCAGCAGGAGTCTTAAGTCCAAACTGGGCCAGCATGGCTCTCTTCCTCTTGATGACAGAAACATTCATTGGATAAGGAAGTGTTCTTTTCCAATGACTGTTTCTGAGTCATTGGAAGATTTGTAGGAGCTAGCACTGATTTTGGCTTAACCATTTAAAATCAAATCCAATCAAAGAGATCATTCAACAATAAAGCCAAAAAACCTGCTGCTGTATAGAATTTCAATAAATAACGCTAACTTTCTCTTTTTTGGTAAACATTTATGAATGACACAGTTATCTCTTTGGAATAAACTTTATTGGAATAGATATTGTGACTTTTGTCTTAAAAGAGTTAGAATCAGCATTTTTATGATAGGAATTACAATGTGAAAACAATGTGAAAGGGGTCTGAGTCTGCAGCTCGTATTTACAGAGCTTTTGTAGAGTTTCAGCTTATTGTTCATATTCACACTCTAAGTGTCATTTTCAGAGAAAAAATCTGTAAAAAGCCACTGCACACTACCTGCTCAGCAGCAAACAGCAGACAGTTGGGACAAACTGGTGAATATAGTGGAGCATTTAGCTGCTGGGAGACAGATATTTACCCCCGGGAGCTGGTAGAGACCAAAACCAGAGCTGGAAGAGAGAGAATATGTGAGGGTGGAACAAATTAAAATGTCTTTTGAGTTAACACAATGTAGATTAATAAAAGCACACAGTCAGTAGGCAGTTTGCTGAAATCTTTATTAGCTGAAATAAATGCTTCAGGGTTATGAGCGTGCTGCTTTACCATTCCTGTTTTTATGTCTGCCTGCAAGCCAGTGCCTCACTAGCATACGTGGGTTATTTCCTCACAGTTTTTCAATTTGCTCATATCACCATGAAATATGCCAAGTCCAGTGAGGCAGCCAGGAGTCAGAGCACAGCATCTTACATAACAAAATGTTAAATTGTGCAAACTAAACAAGACGTTTCTGAGGGAAACTTTGTGAAAATAAGAGCAAAATCAGTTCCATTTAGCTGTAAGATGATAACTGAATACATTGATGTAATGCTGCTGTTCGCGGTAATGATAAATTACAAGAGGAGGTCAAGTAAACCTCTACTTTTTTGCTGCTTTCTTCTTCAACTGTGTAAAAACAGGAAACAGCTTCTAGACTGCCTAGAAATGATAAACTACAAATACTTTACATAGGCTGTATTCAGAACCGCCTCATATAATGCATACGACTATATGTGTTGATGTGATGCTGCTCTTATGCCACATAATCTGCATTAATCTGTTTATCTATTCTGTGTAGCATCCTAAGTTCTAAATGTTCATGATTTTCCCAAAGATGAACATTTACCTGAGAGATGGGCTGATCTGACATTAACAGCGGTATGAACATTAACATCGACAGTCTCTGTGAGCATCACCTGACCGCTGACTGCTAGTTACCCCCAGAGGCACTTGTGAATGTTGATGTTGATTCACCATATATTTTCTTGAAATTGTCTCAGAAATTCTCAGATATATATTTAATGACACAATTTGAAGCTTCCCATTGTTGGTCTGACTGATTGTTGTGTCTGTGCACTGTGTCTGTGCACTGTGTCTGAGCACTGTGTCTGAGCACTGTGTCTGAGCACTGTGGGACACACTTGGGGAGGTAGATTGGTCCGATGCATCAATTCAGTATCAGCAATCAAAACGACTAGATAGGTATTTTTTGAATTACTGCACTGCGAGTATAGCTGACAGTTTCCAATGCAGCACTAGTTATGTTTCTTTATTATTATTATTATTATTATTATTATTAGTATATATTATTTCAGTTTTACAGTTCATTATTTATGTTTTTTAGATCACATTATTTTCAGTTTAACACTTCAGAGAATAGACTCCATGTCCATCCCGGAGAGGTATTTCTGGACTCTCTCCAGTGGGCTGAATTCTTGACAGGCCATGTAATTCAGTGAGAAATTCAGCCAGCCGACAGCCTTATGGGAGCTGCCTCCGAATAATGCCCATCATTACAGTCTGCAACTCTGGCTGAAATTGGCTTTCTAAGACTCTACTTGTTTCTGTGTGTGTGTGTGGGGGGGGGCATGCTCAGGGACAGACACTGCTGCGTCCTTCCAATCAATGAGCAAATTATTGCGTTTAGAGAGAAAAGCAGCTCGCATTACAATGCATCTTAAAAAGTCAAGAGTGCGTCATTTCCGAGGACACAGTCGAAGATGAGTGTCATTAAAGAGGGAAAGTAAATTGTGCTTTCTAATAGCAGCCTGCAACAGCTGTGTGATATTGATCAGACACCCCCGGAGAGCCACTCTCTCTCGATAAGCACCTGGGAGTTTCTGACAGACTTCAGGATCCATTCACTCAATCACTGACAGAGCTTTCAGCCGTCCATTAAAGGGGGGCAGTGACTTACTGGACCTTTGGTAATTACCGTATGGTTGCCTGGCAACCAGTGGATTCTTCAAAATGTGACCCCCTCCCCCATAAAACCACATATTGTCAATACACAATTCACATACAGCATGTTCATCTGTGAACTTGGGAGGTGCTGGTAGGTGGATATTGATGATTATTAGTCGATTAACAGTAAATTAATCTTCATATAATTTGATTGATTTGATTTAAGCAGAGGAGAGCTGGTGTGAAGTAACGCAGCAATTCTCTCTAAGCCAAACTCTTCAAAGTCAAATTATACTGAAGTTGTTCCACATTATTGAGGACATGCTTGACTTGAATGATTAAACATTCATTTCTGTCTGTAATGTCTTTTCAAATGTTTATGAACAGGATTACTTTTCTACCCTAGTTGTTCAAACACCTCAAAACATTTGTTGTACACATATAACCGATTTCTGGTCTGACTCCTCGGTCAGCAGGATGTTTTTCTGTGCCTTCCAAAGGTTTCATACAAATTTCAGTTCAGTTTAATGATGACTCGTGTCATATGGAACCTTTGGTGTTAGGGTTACAGTAATAACTATGATAATCATGGTCATGCTTTACAAAAAACAATGTTAACTGTCAGCAGGAAGAGAAGCTGTCTCTGATGTTTGGTTCCATACCGTACCACACTGACATCCTCGCTTGCCACATTCAACCTTTCACACACATTCACTCAGCGATGGCAAAGCCCATCAAACAGAAACTAATTCATTCATACACATACCGATGCACAGCATCAGGAGCAATTCCGGGTTCAGTATCTTCCTCAAGGATACTTCGACATGTGAGCCGGGGATCGAACCAACAACCTTCCGATTAGGGGAAGACCCGCTCTGCCTCTGCACCACAGCCGCCCCACAGCCAGAGCCGCCCCACAATAACCGCCACACATAATCTGATTAATTAAATATACAAAGTCACTACCAGTAAGATACGATGTACCCCGCTGCAATCAATCCAAATATACATAATTTACATTCCTGAATAATAAAGGTATATAACCTCTACTAATATTAAATAAAATAAAGCAGCACTTTATCCCGATTAACTGAACCAGGAGATTTTTCACTGTGGACCATTTTCATATTGACACCAACTGGTTGTTAAAAATCCAGTTTGTGTATTATTTTATTGTTTATCTTTGTTTTCTTCTCCAAATAAGTTTGACATTGTGTTGTTATTTTTATTGATAGAAAGTTATAAATAGTTAATGCTACATTAGAGCTGTAAGTCTGGTTCAACAGTATCTGGCCACGGACCATAAAACCACCGCCATCATTCCTCAAAGACTCCCATCATCCTCCACTCTGAGCCTCATTATTATCTCTCTCTCACAAGATGCTTTTAGCTTCAACAGCTCTGACATTATCAGAGATGGACCTTTTCAAATTGTCTTTGACATTATCAAAAATGGCCCTTTTTGGACAATTTTTGTCTTTTTGATCTCAGGAATTCAGTTTGTCATCTGGGTGTGGGGCTCAGTGGAAACCTGTGTCAGGCTTTGGGAAAGAGCAAATCTTTGTTATTGTTATGTGAAAGTGACTGTGAGTCATTCGTCAGTGTGGAAGCTCGTCACGCTGATCTGTATGAGAGTGTAAAATACTTAGGGCTCTTCACTGGGACACCAAAGGCTGCCATTGATTGGCCATGACATTTTCTTTAATGGTGATGACATTCTGTTTGTCTCAGTGTGCATGTAGCTGCAGGTGGCTGTGGAAGAGTGTGGAGGTGTCTGAGTGCAAGAAGGGAAGAAGGAAACAAAATGCATTTCACCACATCAACTTAATCATATCTGATAATTAGAGGTCATTCAGGATAAACAACACTCACAGGTTGCTTTATATTCAGCTACGCTCCTCGCTCGACCGTCCTCCTGTCTGGCCTGGAAATCCACCATCGTACAGGATGTTTGACTTTAAGGGAAAATTTGCAAATTTTGAACCATCTTTGGGTAAGAAAGTGAAGATTTAACTGTCCTCCATGTTGCCTGCACCCAGAGAAAGGCATCACCTTCCGGACTTTTCCCGGCATACAACACAAATGACATCCGAGCTGCTGCTGATGCTGTTATTCCGGTTTCACTGGTAGTTCTGAAGATATTGACATTACGCAATAATATTAATGACTTTCTCTATGTTTTCCTGGCAGGCAGCAATTGTTTTCATTGTCCCATCATATCAGCTGAGCAATCGGTAAAAATATCCAATAAGAAGAAGCGTTGCTGTCCAATTGAAAATGTCCCGCATACGATACACCTGTGATTCTCTCCCCATCTCCTGCAAGATGCCTGCCTTGACCTGGGACTTGACTTGGGACTTGTTGGTCTGGATTTGGGACCTTACTGGGGCTGGAGGACGGAGGAGCAAGTAAAAGACGAAGCAGAATTACTTGAATAAAAAAGCAGCCAAACACTGACCACCATCAGAAGGTCAGCGTGATGAATGATGAATGAATGAAGCAATGTTTATGCTTGGAAAGGTGTCTACCATATAAATGTGGTTGTTGAGGCAGAAGGGCTCGGTGCTGCCTAAGGAGAGGATTACTGTTCCCGGCTGTCTGGGGTCACACTGGGTGAGGCCTCACAGTAGTTATCAGGACACAGCATCAGAACAGTTAGCTCGTCAGGACATGGATGACAAACATCTACTGTATCAGCATCAGTCTCAGTAATTGGTCCCTTATTTTAGCACTCTCTGCATCCCTTGATATGCTGCTGTCATGGTAACCAAGGAGACAGGGGAGAGACAGCAGCAGGATCTGTTCACCAAGATGGAGGTACAGGTCGTCCTGTTATCATAGAAGCTCATTTTGGAGATAATGTGAGCACAGTTATGGAGTTAAAGTGGACTTCTGGTTGTATGTTATTATTATTGTCATCAGTTTGGTCTTTTCAAACGTTCAATTCAATTTTATTTGTATAGCGCCAATTCATAACAAAAGTTAACTCACTTTTCAGATAGAGCAGGTCTAGACCGAACTCCTTAACTAAAACTAAACTTAACTTGGGGCTTGGAACTTGACTTCTAACTTGATTTGGGGCTCAGTATGGAACTTGTTGTTCTTTACCTGGGTCTTAACTTAGGACTATTTCTGGGTGTTTTCTGACTTGATTTGGAACATAAACCTGGAACTTGTTGATCTTCGTTGGGACTTTTTTCATCTTGAATTCAACTTGCCTGTATTGACATGTAGCTCGACTTATGACTTGACTTGGACTTCTGAGACTGAGACTCTTATATTTGACTTGCCATGAACGATAACTTGTCCCCACATGTCTGTAGAATGGACTTTTAGCTTTTAGCCACAGACGCTTTAGACGTAGGAAGTCAGAAAGTATTTAGAGACGACAAACACATTTTTGGTTTTGGGAAAGAATTGTTCACAAATTAAAACATGTTTATTAAATGAAGATATGTATTAAGTATAGCAATATTAACCTTGACAAAACAACTTAAATCACTCTCAGTTTTATACCCGTACTGTACACTTTTACATATATATTTTTTTTACAAGCACATTATTAATATTAGACTTATACTGTATATTCATAGCCCTATGTCTATGGCCTATATCGTCTATACTGCTGTGTATATTTTAGTCATGTGCATCATTTATTTTTACACCTCCTGCTGTTACCTGTGCAATGTTTCATATGGATCACATCTGTATATAAATCTGTATATAGTGAACACTTAACTCTTATTCTATTTTTTCTATTTTAATCATATATTGTTTTTTTTCTTTATTTAATGTGTATTTTCTTGTTTGTTGTGTTGTATCTGGAGCTGCTGTAGCGAGTGAATTCCCCCATGTGGGATCAATAAAGTCAATCTTACCGTATCTTAAATTTCAGGTCCATCCACTGAATGTGATCCAGGACAGTATCTTTGATGAATGCAGTGAGGAGGCTTGTATTTGTCCACAGATGTTATTAACCTTTGTTGGTGTTGTAATGCATGATACTATCTTGACAATAAGTCATTACTCATCTCTCGGTCCACAGGGTCACACAGGGGCAGCTGAGGAAATGTTTTAAAGGGCACTAATCTAATAGTCATATACAACAGAATCATGACATTTTGTTCTGATTCTTCACAACACACCAGCTGTGTGTTAATCCCATAATCCCCCACCTCCTTGTGGGTTTTTGTGCCACTCTTAACTGCTCACCAACCAGGAGCTGAAAGTCTACAGATACCTTGAAGAAAAAGCAGCTGGAGAGATGGCTATGATTGTAGTGTCCTCTTCATGGGACTTACTGACAATACTAGACATCCTTTAAACTTGTTAGTGTAACATAGAGAATAGACCAGTGATTGAATTACCTCTTAGAAGACTTATTTAGATGAAACCATCTTAGAGGGTGATAGGGGAGATGTCTCTTTGGTGGAAACGCACTGGCACAAAGCACATATACAAGCCTGTTTAACTGGATTGGGATCCCGCAGGTCCAACTGCTTTATTGTAAGAGGTTATACGCCAAAAATCACTGCTTTTAACTGCAGGGAATGACTGCTTGAATCTTTAAAAATAAAATTTAAAAAACTCATCTATTATAAACTAATTTATAATTATCTGAAATTTAACTAGTGACTTGGAACAGTCCAGACCCTGAATCTATCAGGGTCCATTATAATGAACTAAAACTATAAAAACTTCAATTAATAACCCAACCCAACCCATTTAAACATGTATGAATATTACTTTTTACTTTGTAAAAATAAGGCTATCGAATAACATAAAAATAAACAAATCACTCATTTGATACTTAAGTACTGATGGTTTCCATAAAGTGAACTGAAGGCTTGAATTAAGGAGAATCAAACTGATCTAAAGATTTCCATATTTACATTCTAAGCAGCTTAGAACTCACTCGAGTGGGCAACCCGGTGGATTTTAAGGGGTTTAAAACATCCAAAGAACTTCTATTAAATCCAGACCAGGCCTTTAGTTGAGACTCGCATTTATTTGTTAAAGCCAAATTTTTTAAAGCCACACCAGGCTTCTAAAGGAGACCTGCCTCTAATTGGCACCCTTCTGTTATACGATAAACATAAAAAAGAAACCTGTTTTAGTTAACTTAATAAAAAAAAAAAACCTAGACTTTAGAAAAAACAACTGAAACAATATTGTGTATGTACCTACATAATATTAATAATGTTAAAGTAATTTACAGGAAATGTCTTTTGGAGGCATTGGTGTATATGTTTATCAAGACTGGGATGTCCATAGGACTGTGAGTCATTCTGACAAAAATTGAAAATTAAACTAAAACAAAAAAATAAGAAAATAAAAACCTAAACTGAAACTAAACTGAAATAAAAACAAAAATGCAACAAAATAAAAACTAATGAAAAATACAAAACTCTAATAACTCTGCAGACTCACACAGACTCTACAAACTAACAGCTTGTTCACAGATGGGAACAGTCCGTAAGATTCCTGTGTAACTAGCTCACATGCATCTCGTTTGCATTTCACTCGGTGTGAAATCATCAGGATTTATTCAAACAAGACTAAACTCTAAGTTAAAACAGAGAAAGGCTTTCACTACCTTTAATGGAAACTGCAACTAGTGAACAGATGGAAGTGAGTCTCCGCAGCAGGTTGTGTTTCAGGATAATTGGCAGCAGTTGGAGGAGGATGTCATGCAAATTTTGTCAGTTGGTGTATTTCAGCACCGAGCCTGCGCTGCCAAACAGCTGCCATGTTTAATGAAAACCCACTCTGAAACTGTGTGCACGTAGCATTTAATGATGAGACCAGCAGGAGGTCACTGCCATGCCCCCACTTTCTTGATTTTAACTGATGAATTTAAGAAGCATAAACAGTCAGCAGTCGTATTCGTTGTGATATTGATGCCATCTGTAGCAGTCTGCTGTAAGATGGACCACAGGAGTTGAAAAGAGATGTCTGTCCATCTGTACGTCATTCCAACTGTTTGGTCCTGAACTACCAGCCGGACTGCAATGATATCTGAAGTGGATATTCACAAGGATAAATTCTAATGTAAAATCATTCAGACAGAATGTCCACTTGACAACACTTTGGTCCTTAATGAGGTTAATGTTTTAATTCTTAAAATGAAGATTTCTATGAAATTCACTTACTAAAAGATGACTTATAAATAGTGAAAACATAATTTAAGCCCCATTATATAACTTTTCTACCATAAAACAACAGCTTCACTCTTATTTTGATGCTGTATGTGGTAACAGGGTGAACGGTTCCTCTGTACTCCTTTTCTTTAACTCTGTTACTTTGGTCTCTTCCAGCTGCACCGTCTCAACTCTCTGTGAGTTTCCTGATGGACAGTAAACTTGTTGCTGAAGTAAGTTAGTTAGGTCAGTCCATGCTGCCCGGAGTGTGTGTTGGTATACTACACTGCTAGTGAGAGATCTTTGAACCTCTGGAGGAGGTGTTCAGGCCCGGGTCAAGGGGTTGCCAGAGCTGGAGCAGGGCATGTGGGCAATGTAACAGAGCTCAACAGCCTCTGCAGAGAATTGCAGAGGCAAAGAGACCTGAGAGGATGTTGATGGACAACAGTACAAGTGGGACTGGCTTTTAGTGGTTGTCTAAAGGGAGTTTGGTGAAATAAAAGACTGCAAACAGATGGCAGGCTGGCCTTTTTGGTGTTGGACTAGTCAGTAATATCAGGACTCAACTTACTGTTAAGGAGGTGATTGTGTTCACAGTCCAGTGGTTGATGATAGTATTTAAGAACTGAATGTAGATTTGCCTGATTGCCAGGACATGCCAGACATCTGCGTGAATTATGGTATTCTATATATCCGGGTTCTCCCTAGGTTTCTGGAGGGTTTAGGTGCTGTGGTTGCGGACATGGGGTTTGGGCAACCTCCCCCAGGGAAAAAAAAAAATATATATATATATATATATTTTATCCAGGCCAAATATGGCAAGCGTGTGCCTTGGTTAAGGTTTAGTCAACATTTGGCTGTAGGGATTGATGATGGCTGTTTTGGTGACCTACGCTAATGTGATGCATAGTGCTGAAAATGTCATATGTCACTGTCGAATGTTATACTTTAAAGGTCCAGTGTGTAACATTCAGGAGGATCTATTGTCAGAAATGGAATGTAATATTCATGTTTTCATTAGTGTATAATCACCTGAAAATAAGAATTATTGTGTTTTCGTTACCTTACAATTAGACATTTGTATCTACAGAGGGAGCGGGTCCTCTTATGGCGGAGTCCACCATATCGAACCACCATGATTCTACAGTAGCCCAGAACGGACACATCGAAACTGACTCTAGATAGGGACTTCTGCATTTTTTTCATGATTTCACAGCCTCCATAGTTTCTCCTACACACTCAGAAAGCAAGAGGTATTCAATTGGTTGCAGTCTGAAACTTCACCAGTAGATGCCACTTAATCCTACTTACCGGTCCTTTGATAACAGTAAATCATAACACCACAGCAATATGTAAAGAAAAAAATGTGTATCATCAATCTGTCCACATTAACCTTTGTTGCCGTTGTGATGCATTAAAATATCTTGAGAAGTGACTCATCTCTGAGTCATACAGAGGACGTTTGTTAAAGGGCACTAATCTCCATTCAAAAAGATACATGCATTAAAGGATAATTACCTTAAAGCACAAAGACACCTTAAAAAACGTAACATATTGACTTAAATGTAAAGGAAGCTGTTGGCCACATATAACAACACACCAGCTGTGTGTTAATCCCATAATCCCCGACCTCCTTGTGGGTTTCTGTTTATCGCCAACCTGTAGCAACGAGCAACGGTGGTGAACTGTTCCTTCAGTTCTCGCTGCCATTTGAGGGTAATTTGTGTGCAGTAATTATTCATTTGAGAGCACAGATTAGTACTCTGTGTGCAGTAATTATTAAGGATTTGTACTTTGTGCACACATGTAATGAATTTGAGAGCATAAATATAGTAATATTAATTTGTGCACAGATTCAAGAGCATATGTGCACTAATTTATTTTATTATTTATTTGCTTTTTCCATGACACCCATTGAGCTCTTTACAACTGTGATGAAATTCAGTTTATTCAATCAAACTTCATGAAAATGTTTCACACATAAGCCTGACTAATGATTCAGACACAAAACATCAAATCACTGCATTTCACTTTTTCTCAACATTATAGATAGCATTATGTTTGCTAATCAGTCTTTCGCATTCAAACTCAACCTAAATTTAAGATCATGGGAGTTAAAGAGCATCCATCCCTTCAGGCCACCTATAAACAGTCGGCGCATTGGTTCAGAACATCGTCTCAGAGCCGTCTCCTCGTGGAATAAGAGCAGCTCCCCTCTGGCAGCGACTGAAGGTCCCTCCATGCAGAGTGAGCGGGGACACGCGTTCATTTGTGCCACTGAAACTCTGATGTAAAAGGTCAATACTTGTGAGGATTTCTGTATTATTATAAACTGCTTTAATGTAGATGTCGCTCATTTTAATTTGTGGTATATCTGTCATGCACTGTGCCCATAGGGACTGTTTAAAGTGGTGTGCCACTCAAGAGTATAAGTGAAAGACTATAGACGAGAGGTGGGAAGGAATGAAAGATTCAGATTGATTTCATTTTAAAGTGCCACAGTTTGCTGTTTTAATTTGACAAAAAACATTTTGAAATATAGAACATTTTGAAAGATCAACAGTAAAAATGACCTCTGGGGCCTTTCCTTCCCTCTAACTATGGCCAAGACTGCAGATTGTTTGTATGCGTTTTTTGTGTGTCTGTCTTCTGATTAAACTCATTACACATAGAAATCTTCCAATGTGTTTTACTGTCTTATTCTATTTGTTTCAGTATATTAGGTCCAAGGTGTCCAGAGCTAGGACAGTGTCTCCTGCTGATAAAGGAGCTGCTGTCACTCTGTTTCTCTCGGTTCCTTCCTTGCTTCTGTCCACCAGAGGTTCCTCCGCAGGCTGTCACTACTCTCTGTCACCTGTGTGTAAATGTGATTAATACAATGTGAGGTCCTATTTATTTTTTAACGTGCAACAATTTCAGACAAAAAATATGTACTTGTGACTTGTACTCAGGGGCGCCACCAGGAATTTTTTGGCCCCATGACAAAAAAATCAAATTGGGCCCCCTCTGCGCAGCTGTTGTCACCACATCTCTAGGACCTAACTGCCCAAAAGCTTTACATAACTCTAATTAAAGGCTTGCAACTGTCTTGCTTCTTGTAGTTCAATACTAGTAGGCTACTACCACAATATTTACTGCTGGTGATTTGTACATGCATGCAAGTCTGCATACAGTATGCAGTTCACTATTTGATGCAAAATTAAAAGCAACCATAGAAAATGTGCTAAAGGCCATCTTTTACAGTCTCACTGTATTTTTATTGTAAAATTTCAAAATGGAAAATTCTCTTAACGAAATGTATTATTAATTATTATTATTAATAATTATTATTATAACAAAGTCTGTATCTATAGATGTCATTCCATAATTCAATCTAAATGAACGTATCAAACTGGATTATTTTAATGTTGTCTGTATCTTACATGCAGGCTCCCAGCATCCAGTACAGACAGTAGGTTGTTGTTCTTTTATTTTATTTCATAATGATCATTATGTGAGAAAATAATTATTAATGTGTTTGAATTTCTGTCATTCATAAATATTTAATTTTCTTTTTTGAAATGGTAAAAAGAGCAAGAGAGACAGAAATCCCCACAGACTCCCTGCAATGATGCTAACTGGCCTGTCATTGAACACAACGTTGCTCAGCTTCTTCACTGGGACAGGGAGGGGCACAGTGATGGGGAGACTGGGAGGGGTACAGTGATGGGGGAACTGGGGTGCTGCTAGTCTGTAGCTGTATCTTATTTCCCTATGGGCGTTAAGCCAACAGGTTAATACCACTCACAGACTCTAGGCTCCTTTCTTGGTGAAACACTGGGTTACAGATTGACATCCTTTCCTTTGTCTTTCCTCTCTCTCTTTTCTCTCTTTCCTTTTTTGAAAACCAGATTTTGATTTACTAGTTAACATTGTGATCACTGTAGTTCTGGTGCATCAACTGACTGCAATAAACACCTCACTGATAAGTGCGCTAAGGCAGGACCAAACCATTTCATGCAGATACTGGGGGGGGGGATCGGAATATGGATGTTTACTTTTTGGTCAATGGGGATATTTAACTTTTACTGCCAAAAACAAGTAAAAACAAAGAGATCATTCATTGTATTATTATATATGAAATATATATACTGAATGATGATGGTTTAATCATTTTATATTAGTTTTTACCTATTTTTTTGGGCCCTTGGAATTGTTGCCCCTATACGGTGCCCCTGCTTGTATTCTGCAAATTGTCTTTGCAAAGTGTGTTTCCTTTTGTCTAAATGAAGCCAAAACATTTGGTTTATGTTGGGCCTACTACGTATCTGTGATCTGATCCAGTCGTTTTGTTCATATTTTCTTTCTCCTTATATTCGTATAAAGTGCCTCATTTTTATTGTCTCTATTTTTATCTTTGTTTCTATTTTCCTGAACTTGAATGTGATTTTTATGCACCACTGTACCATGAGAAAACTTTCTTGGCAATAAACCTGATTCAGATGGCAAATCCAACAGCCACTAGAGGGAGTATGTATTTGCCCGAATATAATGTTTTACGTTACACAGCGTAGTTCAGTGTAACACTGCAGGGTTGCCGACTCTTGCGCTGATGTAAGACTCATGCTTCCAGGCCCTGTCTCACTCTCTAACACCACCATGGAAAACCTCACACAGTTATTTGCAATCTCTAATGTAATTCCTACACACGGGTCCTTTAAATTTCAGTTTCAGGGAAAACGTTTGCACATCTCTGTATACATTAAATACAGATTGAACACTGCTGACGTTGCTCCTGTAACTTACAGCTCCCAAACAAAGACTAAACCTTATTTTGAAGAGCTACAGTGCTAACTATATGCTAGCTGAGCTATGCATTTGATTTCCAGTCCACACCAGATGCAACGCCAAAGCTTTCTGAGTGGAAATTCCACATTTTATGAATTTCTTTTAAGCAAGTTCCAAGCAATGGTCTATATTAGACTAATGAGACTGTATTGATTCACAGGGTGTACTGTTCAGAACGTTCTGTACCCAATTTGTAATATGTCTACTGTTACACTGCTGCTACTGACAGCATCTATTATGTAGGTGACACTCTTTGTCTCCTGGTGGTGTAGTGTCCAATCAAAATGGAAATCCCATGGTGCTGCTACACAATATTAGGACATGCTGCTCCCTTTGACCATGAAAACAGACTACAGATTATCTCTTCTATTTTCTTAGAAATGTAAATAACACATTAATTCAGCACACCATCAACTACAGGACGACACAGGAGTGGATTTTCACTCAAAAATACTCCTGTCCGGTTCCCATGTAACCAACCAGCCGGTAGAGCAGAGAGGACTAGCATTGTGTTTAAAATAAAGAAAATAACATTGATTTAACATGGCCTGGCCTGAGTCAGCTGGATCAGTGTGATCGTAATGGAGTGTTTGAACTCTAGTTCTAGCTTCGATGCTGCTCCAACTGCTATCAGAAGTAGAACCTGAATATGAGAGACTTTGTCCTCCTGAACAGCAATGCTAGAATAGAGGTCAAAGGGAATGAAACAAATAAATAAATAAATAACGAGGGGTTAAATTGGACAGGTCAGGTGTCAAAGCACTGCAGAAAATCATTCACTGCACAATAAGTGTGCAGATAAACAGATGAGCAGCACTCAAGGCCAGAGAATAACGATCACCACACAGCATCCAAGCTGAAGAATTATCACATCCTCCGACTGCTGCTCAGCCTCTACTGACACAGGAAAGAGATTCTCAAGCAAGGAGCACAAAATGCATAAAAGAACTCACAGAGAGCAAACAAAGACAAGACAGTTGTCTATTTGTCTGTTTGTCTGTGCATATGTGCTTTTCTATGTTTACTTTTACTGCAGATTAAAATGAGCCTGTATGGTTAAATCTGGCACATTTATATGATGGACTTATTAATGTGCATTGTCCCTCCTCACATAAATAAATAAATAAATAAATAAACAAACAAACATTAAACATCAGCACACTGAGACATTTTATCATTCTACACAAACTGGATCTGACTTCATGTGACGTGACGTTCTCACTCCCAACTCGTCAAATCCAGATCTGAGAGATCAATCTGAGAGGACAGGAGGAAGGACTGATACTGTCTGTGTGTCTGACGTCAGAAATATTATTTATTTTAGTGACACTTTATATGGTGACTTTGCTGCTCAGGACATTGTTCTTGCTATTGTCTGAGTCTAATGTGAGAAACTCCTTTGTGGGTTTTAATGTTGTAGTGACAATAGTCTAACTACCCAATTTCCCCCCGGAGATTAATAAAGTCTATCTATCTATCTAACTTGTGAAAATAGTTTTTGGTCAAAGAATTTCTTGAGGGGAGGACTCCCCACCCCCTCACACCCAGTTTAATAATGTACTATACTTGTTATTTTCTGTTTCCCTCTGTAACGTGATACATTAAAGGCACTTATAAAGAAGTCGGGGATACAAATTTTTGATCTACTTTTGACTTTGTTAGAACAACGTCCTCCGTCAGTTTGAAACTGAGGATGAAGACTGAGGAATCTTTTTCCGTAATAATTTCTCTTCATATTGTTAATTGTATTGAATCATAAGTTGAGCGTACTGTTACATCTCGAATAGTCTGTCCACAAAAACACAGTAATAAAAAGTCACGTTTGTTTTGGATGAACAGACTTCACTGTGGCTGCTTTCATTACATATAACATATAAGAAATAACAAAAAACAGAATTCATACAAAGGCAAGGAGAGAAGAAGAAATGTTCAACAGGAGAAAGGAGGAGGAGGAGGAAGAAGGAGGGGGTGGCTGCTCTGCATTATTCAAGTTGAGGTGAGTAGAGTGGGTGGGGGATTGCTGCACATAATTACAGGCAGCTTGATCAGTCATTAGAAGCCATATTGCATGATTACTCTCATTAACACTATTAAGTACTGAAGGCTTCAAAGATTTCTCTGTGTTAGGAATGAGGTGACACATTACAGCTGAGAATACTGGAATATTCCTACCACTGAAATCCTACCACTGAGTGGTACTACTATTTTATATTAAAAAATCAGCATAAAAATAAAACATGTAAACACGCAAAGTTAGCAACAAAAGCTATACAGATACACATACACAAGCAGAGAAGTAGAGAAAACATTGTGTTTAAAGGAATCACAGTTTGATTTAAGCCGTTGTTTGACACAGGTCTTATGGAATGTGATATATTCAGTGTTTTCTTCTCCCTGACGTTTGTCCATTGTTCTGTTCGCTCTTTAGCTATTTATCTGCATCCTTTTGTAATGCAGGACGAGGCTGTTTATCAGAGAGTGAAGGATCCATACATATATATATATTTAGTTTTTTTCCACAGAAATGAATGAAAGCTGAGATATAGGCCAGCTGTGTCTATTTTTTAGGTTTTCTTACACCCCTTAAAATCAAGAAGACCTTGTGGTCCTGTGAACTCTGGCGACCCCCACTGAATAACAGCATGGTTTGGCAACTTCACAGTGCAGCTGAAAATCAGGCTTGCCAAAACTAGCTATGAGAATAACAGGGAAGAAATAATCTTAGTCCATATAGAGCCTGTACGAGCAGGCAGTCATGAAACAGGCAACACAAATAATTGCGGACCCTCAACATCCCCTCTTCTCTGAATACAAACCTCTGCCATCAGGAAGAGGACGATCGTTCCTCCATAAAGCTGCTGAACTCTAATACTAAATCTTAAATAGAGCAATATGCAATAAATATACCCGCATTAACTCTTACAGTCTATTTTTAAGCTGTTAAAGTTATTATCAAATGTCTCTTTCATGTTTTAAGATGTTGGTTTATTTATGTGAGGGAATGGACTGTAACAAGACAAACTTTAGTTTACTCTACACTATGAAAATACTCTGCTACAATTAACAGTCCTGCATTTTAATGCATCAGTGTACATTTCCCAAAAAGTCAAACAATTTGTTTAAGTAGAGCTTTTGTTAAGCTCCATTAAGAGATATCTTGGATTAAACTGAATCAAATGATTCAATAAAGAACTGATGCTAGTGCTAACCTGCTGAGGATTTAAACTCATCTCTGCAGCTCCGTGCTGTTCTCAGCTCATTGATCTGGTTCTTACTGACACCCAAAGGTTCTTACCAACCTCTCCTATCAGACCACGTCCTGCTGCCTGCTGTCCGTCTTGCCTCAGTCTATCCAGAAGACCAGTCGTGGAGCTGATCCAGGCTCACTCTGCTTTAGGAGGACCGTGTTGAAACATTTTTTGCCTTGGAAAGTGTTTCTGGCAGAGAACAACTGTGCTTCTGTTTGTATGTGAATTTCAAATCAGATTGAATTGTTTCATGTTGTTTTTCATGAGTGTATTTTTGAACATTGGACTGAACATCTCACTCAGAAAGACAGCAAATAACATACATAATAATGTATAATCACCTGAAAATAAAAATCATTGTGTTTTGTGTCTGTGGGATCAGCAGACCACCCGCTCTGTTTTCAATGTTCTAGTTCCTGAGATGTGAATCAAGAGTTTTGGTTGCATCAGTGCAGTAACTGAGCTTCCTGTCTGTGAAGAGAACTGTGTGTTACCAATTGTAGAAAAAAAGATTCTGCTGAAAAACTAAATGTCAGTCTATGTGATGGCTGCCAGGGTTCATGGTGGTGTGTGTGTGTGTGTGTGTGTGTGTGTGTGTGTGTGTGGGCCAGGTTGAAGGGCTGAGGATGGCTGCTTATGGAGGTTGGGTGACGTCAGGACAGGACCTTTGCAGAGGCAGATGGTTCCTCGCTGATGCGTTCAGGCCATTTTCCAGAGGGCAGAGAGTCAAACAGGTAGCTGTGTGCCGCCAGTGAGCTCCTTCAGACCTTTTTCTGTCCTTCCCCTGGCTCTGTGCAGGCCTTTGGTGGAGGGCAGCTGGCTAACGAACACATCCTCTCGGCCTTTTACATGTTGTTGCTACAGTTTTGTTTTAAAGGAGATGAAACAAAAGCTCAGCAGGCGTGATGTGATGTGTCGAAAAGGACCAGGGCTGTGTCTGACATGATGAGCTACTTTCTCCATTACACTGGAGATGTTTTTATCCCGTTTGAGGCTGTTGCAGATGGTTTCACTGCCTGATGTGTTTACAGTAGCACTGCTGTTTGCCCAGGGGAGACGGATGTGTGGGCTCTTTAATCCTCTCTGATGTGTTGAGCTGAACGTTGTTGTCGTGCCAAGACAGCAAGACTGATCTGTAGAAGAAGAGCTCATTATCTTTTTGATGAGCAGTGAAGAAAAGTAACTGAGTACATTCACTTAAGTATAACTTTGAGGTACTTGGTACTTCAGGATTTCAACTTAATGCTATTTTAAACCTCTACTTGGTTACATTAGATATGTAATAACCAGAATGACAGTAATATGCTTTATGTGTGAACATTTTTCTGGTTAATAAAATAATCTATCCGTAAAAATGAGAGTAGATGCAGTACAAAAGAAGAAAAAGAAGAATGTTGCATTGGTGTGTGAATGTGGATGAATGAATTACTGTCTGTTTGTGATGTCCTTTGTCTTTACTGTACAAATGTGTGTGAATGGGTGAATGTGGCATGTAATGTAGAGTGCTTTGAGTGGTCGGAAGACTAGAAAGGCACTACATAATTACAGTCTATTTACTATTTATCATCTATTTTTATGGCTTTATGTACAACATTCCCAAATTTGGTTACAATCCAATCCAGCATTGAAGAATTATGGAAGTGCATTTGGCCCATTGGTAACCAAATACAGACAAATGTAATGAAACATAAGTCTTGTTCAGCTTCATCTAAACATGCTCACACCGATTTTGGTGAAAATTAGATAAAATCTATGCCAAAAGAAGAAAAAATCGCTTTACCAAAAAGATCCCAAAAGGGATTGTAAGGCGTGAATGGGCATGGTCTCTATCAGTAAAACTGGCATCATCCAAGGAACCCATGGTACAAAAATGTTTCTTCTACTCCGGTCTACTAACGTTTAAAATTTATTGCAAAAATGTAAAATGCATAATAACCAAACACATGGTGGTGCCATTGTTCTGAAGATAATTGCCAGCATTCTGCTGGTGTTGGGAATATTGTCAAATATTTTGGGGATGCGAGAAAATAGAAAATGTTGTCTGTACAGTATAAATTACAATAAGACAATTATTATGATATCTAGTACTAATACAACTAATAGGCTTTATATGTGAATGTAAGAAATGTAAAATGTAAGAAATGTAAGAAAGAATTAAAAGAAAAAATAATAAGCATATGAAATAAAGAGTGAAGAGAACAATGGTGCAAGCAGTCAGGTTTATTTGAGTGTCAAATACAATTTCAATAATAATCTATAATAAATGTAGAAATTTGAATTGAACCATTCTGCATAATGAGTACTTTTACTTTTGATACTTTAAAGGTCCAGCATGCAACATTTTGGAGGATCTATTGTCAGAAATTGAATATTTATAGGCATGTTTTCATTTGTGTATAATCACCTGTAAATAAGAATTGTTGTGTTTTTTTTAAACTTATAATGAGTCTTCAAGTGCTCTTCCAGAGAGTCCGCCATGTTAAAACATCATGTTTCTACAGTAGCCTAGAATTGACAAACCAAACACTGACTGTAGATATGGCCTTATGTGGCCTATAGCATTTTAATTTTATTCTCCCTGGAACAAGTTGCCTTCAATTTTTAAAAAATTCTGCAAAAACATCACATGCCTCGCAATTCTTTTTAGAAGAGCTGCTGTGAAATTCAAATATTCCCAAAAACAGTCAGCAAAATCCTGAAGGGACTGATTGGGTTCTGGACTTGTTAAAATCGTCTTTTAAGAAGTCAGAATAAAATACCAAAACTGAAACTGCTTCCCACCCATGAACATGAACAATTTGGAAAGCACAATCAAGCCAGAGGCAGATTGATTTCTGAGTCTGTATGGTGGCGGCTAAGAACTTTACCCCTGTGCTACACAATCAGTGCACACAACAGGATTTCAATGGTACTGGATCAGGGCTATGTGCAACCCAGATCCAGGCTGTCATTTTGCACTTGAAGGTACACAAGTCTAATTTATCCTTAAAGTGTCCAGCAAGCATCGTAAACTCACAGCCCAGTTAATATTGTTCCAGTTCCTCCAAGGGTCCAAACATAATGTGAGTCAGGAAGCATCCATTTAATTAAAAACATTGTGTTGATTCAGTTTTAAACGGCACAGGAGGGAAGAGAGAGCAGGAAAGAAAAGGACTGCTAATATTAGACAAGATGACCGGAGAGAAGAGTGAAATCTCCACTGAGAGGTGGAAAGCTTTCTGACTTTCAACTATTATCTCCTCCCATTTAAACCTTTATACAGTAACATGTTTCCTGCCCCCCCCAACAAGTATTCTCATTTTGTGCAATTCTGCATCTCATGATTTATGTCCAATCCCAACGTTCAGTGCCGATGCAGGAAGTAGTGCGACTGTTGTGACTTGCTTTCAATAATTAATCACTATACACTGTTGAGTTCTAACACGCAGGTACTCACATCTGTTGAACTTGATGTGTCTTTTGTGGTTTCTTGTTGTTTCGAGCAAACAAAATTCAAACACAGTGATAAATAAAACAGGCTTTAAAAACCAAACCAGCAAAAACTCAAATAAAATATTTATGTCTCTAAACACTACTTCATTTACTTTTGTTTCTTTATATTCCGTTCCTTTTGGTTGCAGTTGCTTGCTGTTGAGAACTAATACTCAACTGCGTTCTACAGCTACCACCTGCACCTGATCCTGTGATTGGCAGGGCGGCGCCAGCTGTTGAAAGGCTCATTCTCAGTGAGTCCGTCCAGCTCAACGCACCAAACTCAGATCAAACTGTCAAACAGTGCTGATCAGATATGGATCTAGATTCTGTTGTTGACTATTTCTCTCCTCAAATCTGTTCACAAACACATTTTAACTGTTTATCTGGAGCATCAGATCCTGTGTGAGCAGGTGAGCCGCCATTGGTTCCTGCTACAGACGAGTCGAAACTGTGCAGCCAATAAGAGTAGCTCAACTTGCAGTACGTCGCCTCTGCCGGCTCCATGGTGACGACCGTAATGCCAAACTCAAGGCTTCAAAGCGGTTCTCCACAAAACCAATGGGTGACATCACCATAGGTTCCCATTTGGTTCTAAAACGATTTTCTGAAGAAAAACAGAGCAAGGTCCTCACATTGATAGCAATACAAGCCCACACACACTTTCGAACAACAAACCCTTGCACAGCCTCGATAAGAGAGCAACAAGGCTACTGCTATTACAAAGATGGCTGAGATAAGCATCCTTCTTTTCCCTGAAGGACACAACCAGTGATCCTTTTGTGTTCTTCAGTCGCCTGCTCTCTTACACTGCTGCTACGTTGAACCTTGAATCTCTACGCAACCCTGCCTGATATCAACACCTCTACATGCAGATAAATGAGCCTCTAAAACAGAAACGCTCATGAGAAGGAGGCTGTATTCTCTAGAAAGGAATGTGAAAGCAATTATTATGGTCAGATTGGACTGTGCCTCCAATTGTTCCTCTCGTCTGTCCTTGTGTTCGGCTCCAGGCTCAGACACCACTTGATGATTTGATCTTGAACAAATTCCCCGGGTCGGATCCCAAATATCATTTCATTACTGTGCTGAAGAGAATCTGAGGAAAACTCTGTACAAACACAATGTACAATCCGTCTGCACCATAATTCTGCCTCTATCATCAATTGTCTGTCTCCTACCCGGTTTCCTTTTTCTCCTCTCGCTCTACAAAGTCCATCTCAGAGATTCTGAAACTCATTATCGCAGCAAATTGCTCGGAGTCAGTCAGAAGCGTCGCAATCCTCTCTTGTTTTATTTCGCTGCGAGTGAGTTTCTGATGCAGTTACTTTGTCTCATTTGTGAGGCTGATTGGAGCGGCAGAACGAGCGCTTTACATTAGAGGAAGATAACAAGTGGCATTTCTAACACAGAGGGGTTTCACGATAACACACACACCCCCCGTAGAGACTGGAAGGTGAACACACTCACCATGTATGGGCTTATAGAAACAGATTAAAAATAACACCACAACTTGCAGATTTTTATTTGTATTTAATTTGTTTTTTATGCAGAGCAGCTGAAGCCGGAGGGTTGGACTCAGGTGGAAGGAGGAAATGAGAAACACCTTCCCTTCGTTTACCATCAGAGTGACGGGAAAGGAAAGGAGAGGGAATAAAAGAGAAGAAAGTAAAGGAGAGGAGAAGAAACAGCAAATAGGAATGCAAAGGAAAAGAAAGGAAATAAGGTTAAAGGAGAGGAATGAAAAGAAAGGCATGAGAGAGAGAGAGAGAGAGAGAGAGAGAGAGATGAAAGGAGAACAACAAAGGAAAAGAAAGGGAAGTAAACAAAAGAAGGTGAGTGGTTTGACTCAGGTGGATTTTTATGGTTCTTGGTGTTGATTCAGTTAGAGGAGAATCAGATGGATTGTGGGTAATTATCAATGAGAGAAAGCAGCTGCAGAGAATCCATCCTCGATCGATAACAGAGGCTAGGAGAGGAAGCAAGGAGAGGAAGCAAGGAGAGAAAAAAGAAAAGCGAGGAAAGGTAACAAAAGAAGAGGCAGGAATGAAACAAAGAAAAGGAAACAAGGAGACAGAGAAAAGGAGAAGAAAGGAAATAAAGATCATTTATATTTTGCCTGAACAGAGAACGTACCTGCACAGGTGTGACGGTTCATCCCTCAGCAGCAGACAGCCGCTCCACGCCGCTCTAGGTTTCTGTTGGCTGTGAAATAAACCAGAGCTCAGGATCCTTCTCAGTGTCAGTGACATAATGGAGAGGAGGCTCTCTCAATCTATTCCACTGAATATTGATATGAATGGAAGGAAGACAAGAAACACAAGTGTGAATGAGACGGGATTAAGCTCTGTGACAATATTATTAATAGTCACGCTTTCCGAAGCCTCTGCACACAGAGTATGGTGTATGGTGGAGTATGATGCAGTATGGTTAAGGTTCAGGAGAGATATGGGAACGAAAAATAACGACTTCCGTCTGAAGCTGCTGAGGAACTGAGAGCCAAAATGATCTCTGAGCAGTGGAGGAGGAAGTGTTCAGATCCTCGCAGTAGAGCTCCAGCATCTCAGAGCAGAACAATGGCGGCAACGACTGGAACCAGTAATTCTACTCAAGTAAACGAATGAAAGTATAATTACGAAAATACTACTCAAAGTATTCAAAGTAAACTAAACACTAATGAAAACATACGTCTGAATATTATATTCCATTTCTGATGATCCACAGAGGCCTCCTCCTCTCCACAACAAACAGACCCGCTGATTAAAACCACTAAACACACTGAATAAAGCAGTTCCACCTTAAACACACTGAATAAAGCAGTTCCACCTTAAACACACTGAATAAAGCAGTTCCACCTTAACAATCACTGCTTCTCCCACGCTGTTGGACAGACAAAGGACGTCCCGGAGGGGCTGCGAGCCGAGCTGCTGCTAACGTTAGCTCAGCTTGTTTCTCTGATAACTTAAGATCCAGACGTCCGATGACTAAAATCCTTCATCCGGTTCAAATCTAGAGTTAAAAAGCACCAAGATCTAAACAGTGGATGGTAACAATGTGGCTTCAGACTGGATCAACAGTCAATGTATGACAGCTTCTGGCAGACAACCACAACGCTGACGCAGGCACAAAGGGGATATGACGCCATCGACAGGCGACCGGTGAAACGCAGCGTTACCTGAATAAAATGAGTTTGAACGTTGTTGGAAACATTAAGGATAATATATGTTGCAGCAGAGACACAGGCTCAGACTGTTTGTAGTGCTTGTTATGTCTGTATAAACGAAGCAGCGTATTTTCTCTGTGAATCCACATGCAATCGTCTTCCTGCCGCTGCTACAACCACAGACAACAGAGGAAGAGTAGCTCTTCAACTATAACTATACAATACCACATTCAGTTTATATTGCATTGTGGGTAATATTTATCAAAAGGGAATATTTTAGTATACTTATATTACAATATTAGAAACTAAAGATTATATATAATTATATAGTTATAATGGTAATACTATGTTTTAGCACTTGTTAGAATTAGCAGTAATATATCAATATTAATATAAATACAGCAGAAATACACCAAATTACAAAATACAGTATTATATTAATATTCTATAGACTGTAAACTGAAATAGAGCAACTTGCTGCCTGTAACTTACAGTGAATACAGAAGGAAATGGTTTACAGTGGGTCCCTGAATGTGGTGCTTCTGCAGAGTCTGCAGCTGAAATAAAAGCCCCTCTGCTGCCTCCAGAACAGATTTCACTGCGCAGTTTCTCCCCTCCCGACTGCACAGTGCACAGACCACCAGCGCTGTGCACACACACACACACACACACACACACACACGCACACACCCTCTCCGTGCAGAGCTGTGGACTCTACAGACACAACCACCGTCTCCGGACGCAGACACAGCACCGACAGCCCGGACAGGTGAGTGCAGCTCTCCCCTCTCTCCCTCCGAACCGCAGCGGGTGTTTTTATTTGGTTTGGGGGATTTTCTCGTGCAGTCGGTTGAATGTTACAGATGTTTGTGAGAGGCAGCAGGGACCAGATGTTACCGAGGCAGGGACACGGCGGACGGCGGCTGACAGGCTGCTTCACATTGGATCAGAGCTTTAGAGAGGTAACTTCTGCTTTACCTGTGTACGAACATAGAACAGAACATCCATTTACTGTAACTTCAGCTCTCTGAGAGACAGCACTGAGTGCAGAGGATTACATTTGTTCATTGTTCTTCAATTGGTCGTGACTGGAGGTATATTGGATGATGAAAGTTCCCTCATCAATGGTGTTTTTATTATAGAACTTAATATTATTATTATTATCAGATCAGTCTTGTTAGTTTGTTTTTGGCTGAAAATGAAACTTTGATAAATAAATCCTGGTTCGTACGGAGAGCAATTAGTGTCAAAAATTGAGCTACAATGTTCCACATATGAAAACAAGATTTACAGATATGTGTGATGATGAATTAAGAATATATTATAGGTGCTGAAACAATGAATGAATTTATTAATCAACAGAAAATTAAACAGTTATGTTTATCTGAATATTGATTTTTGAATTAAAATTGCTGTGTTCATGTTCATGTCTTTTATATGAACATAAACTTAATATATTTTAGTTTTGAACTGTTGGTTTGACATGTAAGATGTCACAGTTAACAGTTTTCACTACCTTATTTTTGCTTTAGATAATTAAAGATCCCCTTCAGACTCATATCAAGACATAAATACAAATAGTTTGCTTGGAACAATAATGTGTGTTACCAAAAAAGATATTTCCACATTCAAATCCTTAAAAAGTCACCAGCTCCTTCTACCTCATTAAAAATGACAGAATCCATGTAAATATGCAAATGTTGTTCATTTCGAAAGTTTTCGTGCTGGACACAAGATGTCTCCTCCTTCAGTGTAAAGTCCGTTCTCAGTGTCTGTGCACAGGTGGGTCTCACTGTAGAAGTTACATACTGGACCAGGACTGATGTCACAGGCCCCGCCCCCTTAAAATCAGATGTTCAGTGAGCTCAGAGAAACTTTCCACTTTCAGCAGATGAATGTAAGAACATCCTTCTAGAGTCAAACTCTGCAGACATCATTCAACCAGCACACTGTAGGGACAGGAAGAAGCACTGGTTTCAGACTGGAGGGGGTTCAAAAGTACCAACAGATTAATCAATAATGATAATCCCTCATAAATGATGGTGTTCACAATGTGGTTTCCTATACACAAACAATTACCATCTAATTTTACAAATATTTGTAATATACACAAAAAAGAATTATCAAAAACAAATCCAAAAAAACTTAAATCAGATTTTACCCCAAAATCAAAAATACATGTTTGTCGTACCTGTAGAGTTATTCATCCATATACATTGTCTGCTGTGAGTTTTCTGTTTTCTCTCCACTGTAACCGAAGCTGCTGACACTCTGCTAAGAGTACAGCAATGTCTTTTTACAGAACACAGGATATTCCACAGACCTTGTTGTGAGCAGTTTCACGTAGGAACTATTTTCTTTCTACGTATCATCGCGCAGAAGGAAGTGTGCATTCGCTCATGGACCGTAAGCTCGTGCTTGTGACAGCGCTGGATGTAAACATTAGCTGTAACATTAGATCACCTAGCAGCACTGAGATAGCCACCGAAGAGACTGGTTGCTGTTGAGTTTGTCAAATGTGTTTTTGGGCTCTTTGAGCTCCACAAGCTGAATGGTGGTTGGGGTGAACTGTACCTTTAAAGTTTATGTTCAATACTAACATTTATTCAAGAAGATGCGTTGATGAACACCACATCCATAAATCATTTTTATTTTCTGGCTCATGTGACACACATTTGTCACTAATATTGACCCTAATTTCTCTCCATAGACATTGACATTGTGCAGTGTATCACTCAGTGTTGGTCAGTATGGGTTTATAGGACTGTATGAGGTCAATTTTAGTGAATTTAAGAACAAAACTGAAATAAATAAAAACCATAAAATGGTTTGTTTTGTATCTGAGGGCAGATTTTCTTCCCATCAGCAGGTTTGAGGTGACAGCAGATTATATTGATAATCATTTGGAGAAGCAATGACTCGTATACACAGATGTATGCTTTGTGTTGTGCTGCAGGACTTGAAATGTAGTTTCAGACACAATAAGGCCTTCTTCATTTATGGTTGGGTTGAATATTGTTGCTGCTGCTTTAGAAATGATTAGTTTATCAGCACATTATTTGTGTCAGCCTGCTGGGATTTACAGGAGCCTTTAACGTTGTTATCTGCAGAACATTTATGGAGAATCATGCAAAAGTGTTGATGCAACAATAAAAAGGAACTTTATCTTTTGTCAGAGGGTATTAAAGTCATTTTGTAGAAGGACTTGATTTGTTCCACGGACCACTGTTTTCCTCCTGCTGCTGTAGAGGTTTTAATGAGCTCTAATAATGAATGCTAGGGTTTATTTTGCTGGCAGCTTCTGTGAACAGATCAATACCACAGAGCCTGTGTGAGTGTGTGTGTGTGTGTGAGTGTGAGTGTGTGTGTGTGTGTGTGTGTGTGTGTGTGTGTGTGTGTGTGTGTGTCTGAGAAACAAACAGATGTTGTCACACCTTTCATATCGTCCAAAGAGAGAGATGTGGAAAATAACTTCACATTCATTCAGCCGCACTGTGAACCTATGGTAACGTCACCCATTGGTTTGTGGAGAAGCGTTTTGAGCGTTTTGCTCATCGCCATGTTGTTTTTTACTGCGAGTTGAGCTACTCTCATTGGCTGCAATTGGTTTGGAAACAATGGCTGCTCACCTGCTCACACAGGATCTGGTGTTCCAGATAAACAGTAAAATGTGTCTGTGAACAGATTTGAGGAGAGAAATAGTCAACAACAGAATCTGGATCCATATCTGATCAGCACTGTTTGACAGTTTGATCTGAGTTTGGTGCGTTGAGCTGGACGGACTCACTGAGAATGAGCTGTCAATCACAAGGTAGCCCCGCCCTAAAGCATACCCTGCTTTATGGTCTGTTTTACTCTAAATGGGACCATCAGTTACTAAATGAACATCATGCTGTATGGAAGAAGACTGAAACTAGAGACTGAGACCAGAAACTCATCAGGAAACTGTTTACTGAGCTCATCACCACCTGTCATGTTTCAGGTGTGTTCTTTTGAATGAACTAAGTTATTCAAAGGTCCAGTGTAGGATGATCTATAATCAGAAATGTAATATAATATTCAAAGGTATGTTTTCATTAGTGTATAATCACCTGAAAGAAGAATGTTTTCGTTACCTTAGAATGAGACGTTTTTATCTACAGATTCCGCTTTAATGGAGTCCGCCATGTTTCTACAGTAACCAAACACTGGCTCTATAAAGGCATTTCACTGTCACCGTATTCTCAACCATGTGCTTAAATCTGTTTGTTTAACTCTGTTGAACAAACCATGTAAGGAAGAAACTGTTTCTAAATGACCTCAAACATGGCTTCGACATTTCTCTTTTCCAATTCGCTAATATCGACTGATCTCCACAATCTGTTCTTCATGTGAAGGTTAAACGTACCCTCAGTTGGTAATCTATCTCATATGCTCTAACAATGTAAACTCGATCACACACTGCAGTTGCTATTTTACAGTCCAGGGTGTGTGTGGTAAATCAAACACACTGATGTGTGAGAGGGTTTTTTTTTTTGGTGACCAATTTTAGATATGAAAATCAGTATGAGTGATTATTAGGCCAAATTCAATGGGACTTGTGAAGCACTTACTGTCACAGAACAGACAGACCGAATGTAACGAGGCCGCCAGGCGCCATCACCGCCTCCGACAATCAGCCACTTCTGGGGGCGAATCCATCATCTTGTCAAGATGCAGGTTAATGCTTGTTTCTATGGAAGCCCTTTCTGCCAAAAAAAACCTACCCATTTTGTTTTGACTTATCATTCAAATAAATATTGTAATTTGACACTGTATCTCACACTTTTTACTTACTAGCTCATAATTTCTACTTTGTGTCTATTATTATGGACATTTTAATCATCGACACACAGTCAAATTTATTTAACTACCCACCCAAACCACATTCTGGTGTTGCTCTATATTTTCTATTGTCAATTAATGTCAGCCAAAAATACTGAAGTCAATTTTCAATCCCAAGTCCCCAAGAAGAGCGGCAGGTTTTGAAGCCAATTTGACATAGTGGCCAAACTGTGTAATTACAGCGACATTGTCTGTCACATGATGTACACTGGCCCAAAAATACTTTTTCCCATAAGCTTACATTGTGAAAGAAGTGTAGGAGACTGTACAACACACTTAATTCTTTAAAAACACCCCACGGATACATAGAGTCAATTTTAAACTGACAGGAGGAAATGGTGCATTTGTTGGGGACTGTGTTCACTGGTGGATTAATCCACATTTGGTGCTGTAGTGAGTATTTGTTCTCGTTCTAATCAGACTATTTGTCTTTCCCGGCTGGTTTATTTGCTTCCACATTTGGCAAAAAAAACACAACTACTGCTGATAAAGAAGCTAAAGGAGTTTTCACATGGGAAAAAGGCTGAAGTGATATTGATACAGGATGATAACTCCTGCCATACTATTGTGTTTATTGGTTTATGGTGGCTGTAGTAAAGACATGGATCAGTATTAAACACAGAGATTCAAAACAAACAAATGTAAAGATGTGTGATAAAGCCTGAAGAGTGACAGTGTGTTCATGAGCAGGTTTGTGCATTTGGCTTCAAACGAACATATTCAATTTCGAGTGGCAACCTGTTGGCAGCACATTTCATATTTCCTCTTTCATGAAATGTTCCAGACCTGTTGAAGGGAGTCATTTACAGATCCTTTCTTTCTCCACAGGGGAAAAATATCCCTTTTACATTTAGTCACTTTATGTTTCTTGGGAGGATCAGATCAGATCCCAAATGAATGCATCCAAGAAGGGTTCGACACAGATTGAAATCAGATTGTTCAAACTCCTCCTCCATTAGTCTGTATAATAGGACAATCTGTGGAAGTGTTCAACCAAACAAACAGATCAGTGGCCACTCTGTGCAAATTCTGCTTCATCGGGATCCATGTAGTCCAATCACATTTGTAAAGTCACATGATGATATTATTCTAAAAGGAAGTGAGCCGGTGTGTGTACCAGATCTGCGTTTACAGGTGATCCAAGTGCAGCCTGGGCACAGAGCATCAGGAATAAAACAACAACCAAATCAAATATGATTAACATTAAAAAATGGATCCACGCAGACGGCGAGATGAGTAAACTCATCTCAGTAAATTTGTTATTCATGTCCTTGTTCCATTGTTTCACCATAACATGATTTAAAATGATGATGAAATGATAATAATAATTACTTAATATATATAGCGCCTTATAAAAATAGAGTTTACAAAGTGCTTTGACAGACAAAGCTAAATGATTGTTGAGATACACAAAATGTAATTAAATATAAAAATAAAGAATACCAAAAGACAACAAAAAGGAAGTAATGAGCAGGCCGTCTCGCTTTCTTTGCATCATTGTTGAACGTTGCACATGTACGGACAGTAATGTGTTCAATCTTTACATCATCTGTTCTGCCTCAACTCTCTGGGATTTATTGAGTTTACAGATGGACTTATTCTTGTCTCGTGTGTCCGATAAACAGCAAATGTACCTAATTCAGAGCTCCATATCACTATCTAGCTACTGAAGCTGTCATGCCGTCGAGAGCATCGGTAAGACTCAGCAGGCTTCTACAAAGATGGCCAATCAGAAGAGAGCCCAGCAGAATAGGTCCTCTTTAATACCTCCAGTGGTTCAGTTTCTGTTTCAGATCATATTGGCAGTGAGTATTTTGGGTTATGAAAGCTTTTACAGTTCAGTAGCTGCCTCAGGGTCTTTCTGCTGGTCTCTGCCCAGGTGGACGTCCTCCATTATAACACCTGATAGTGTGACAGGAACAGGTGGCATCCGTCAAGTTGGAACGAGTCAGTTACAGCAGGTTGGTGCAGGAAAGAGGGATCGGTGAAACATTAGATGAAATCAGGAAACAGTCAGAGAGGTTTTGTCTTGTCTCTCAGCTCTGTAGATAAAATCCAGGTCTGTAATAATTCTGCAAATCCTCATTCATCTTTATGAAGAGGATAATTGGATATGGGTCTACAGAGAGTGGACATCTAATTACAATTTGAGCCAGCCGTCATTTCAATGTACCTACTCACCTTTCTAAGAGGACATTTAACTCCAGCTGAACATCACAAGCCAAGAGGTGAATAGTTATAATAAACATCATTTTAATGAGAATGCCACTAATGGTTTCCACTCAGTCCTCAGTGGCATTCTGCTAACTGGAGCTATGAGGTTGTCAAAGAGTAATGATTTCACTACACTGAGTCAATGAGACGGCATTTCATTTGGATGAGAGAGTAAAAGACAGACAGGAAACATGGATTCAATAAAAGCACCCCGAGGGAAGGTTTATTCTCATTTCATTGACGGTGAGTCCGCGCATCCAGATCATATTTTATTATTGTCTCAGTTTTCCGACATAAACAAAAGATCTATAATCTGTAACATCTCCTCATTAAACAGTGTATAAACTCTGGCTCTATGTTCTATATGTAGTTGAGTTCTTACATTATCCCAAGTGTTTCCAACAATGTTCAAACTCAGAGAAATCTGTCATTTTATTCAGGTAACGCTGCGTTTCAGTGTGTTTCAGCATTCTATCATTTACAGTGCCGGGCATCAACACAGTAACCTGAATGAGCCAGATTTATTTCCACCAAACCAGAGTTGGTAATTGTTGGAAACACTAACAGAGATGCTTTTAATGAGTTTAATTCTGTTTCTGTCCACTTTAATGAAGTTACAATGATCTGAAGGTAAAATGAGTGTTTGTGTCTCTGGGTCTGGTGGAGAGTGATAGTGATATTACGGCTGTTTGTGGTTAAACTAAAGGTCTATCTCTGTAGGGATCCTTTCCATAATGCTGTCAGACACTGACAATAACAACCTGAGTCTGTCAGTGGCACAAACAACTACTGTTAGTGGAACAAACAACAACTACTGTTAGTGGAACAAACAACAACTACTGTTAGTGGAACAAACAACAACTACTGTTAGTGGAACAAACAACAACAACAACTACTGTTAGTGGAACAAACAAGAACAACAACTACTGTTAGTGGAACAAACAACAACTACTGTTAGTGGAACAAACAAGAACAACAACTACTGTTAGTGGAACAAACAACAACAACAACTACTGTTAGTGGAGCAAACAACAACAACTACTGTTAGTGGAACAAACAACAACTACTGTTAGTGGGACAAACAACAACTACTGTTAGTGGAACAAACAACTACTTTTTGTGGACGGGCACATTTGTCCCCAAGGATTAGCTAACGTCCATTTTTTTTTCTCATCTACTAGTGAAATAATTTATTTCAACTAAACCAGAGTAGGTTCTTTTTGGAGAGACTAACAGATGATTTTGGATTGTTTGAATTTGTTTCAGTATAGTTTAACTGTTTTAAAATGATCCTCTTGGTATAATTACAGTTTTTTTTAGTCTGGTTGGCTGCAGTGTTGAGGGCTGAGATGCTGCTGCCCTGTAAGCTTTAACACAAACTCTACAGCGTGCGGGTCTTTTGCACTCAAATTTTAAAAACTTTATGAAAATGCAAATCTTTTTCCAGCCTAAAGAAAAAAGATTATAAAACATCTCCAAATCCACACAGTTACCATGTAGACACAGACATTTGCATTTCACTGGAACACATCAGCACCAGGTGTAGTGAAACATAGTGATGAGTTCACAGTTAGTGCCCACAGGGGGACAAAAGGGGATCGTTAAGAATTAAAAGGGGATAGAAAACCACAGGAGCTGGACTTTATTTCATGGCATCTAACACAAACAGCTCTCTGCGAGAAAGAAACTGGCAGCATGAGTCATACGCCTGCTGGGCTTCGTTCAATGACGACAAGGAGCATGTCAGTTTGAAATGACAACATTTCTGCAGTTTTCATCCCTGCTGTTCAGAACCACTCTGGTCGAGCATTTTAAATTGTCCCCCTGCTTTCATTTCATACGGTTGCAATTTGGCCTCTTTTCTTTTTTTTTTTTTTTTTTTTTTTACCAAAATCAAGATGTAAAATGTGTTCCTACATTTTTCACCCCAGTGTTGAAATTCATCCCACAGTATTGTTTTTCTTATTATCATGGGTTTTTTCTGCTTATCCAACTTTTAGTAGTAGAGGAAGATTACCTATACCTATAATAAAATGTATGCTTACTGTTGCAGAGCTAAATTATTAAACTGGGCTCTATTTTGTATTCAAATTATTTCTTTTCAGTGCATCTTTCTGGGGCTTCAACTATTAATCTGACCATTTCCTATTGATCAATTCATTGTTTTATGTATAAATTGTCAGAAAATAGTTAGAAATTGCCCAACCCAAAATATATTCAGTTTATTATAATTTAACAAAGAGCAGCATGAAATTCTCACATTTGAATGACCACAAGCACTGAATGTTTGATAAGTTTGGCAATGAGGAAATTAATATTTATTAAAGTTTCAAAATATTAAAGTTTACTATAATTACATTGAAAAAATTAAGTGATACGTGTGCACACAAACTAGTCATAGGTCAAAATATTGCTCAATTTGCTGAATTACAAAAGCCAGAAGTCGTACTCAATAAAGTGCCGTTTGGGAGCCGATAGAGCCGATAGCAGATATTGATCCAAATGCCCTGGATCAGTAAAAAGAACTGTAATACCGACACTAGTTATGACTGAGGAGCACAGAGCTTACGAAGGGCGATCAACGCCTTTGAATGAACCAGCCAAGGCCTTTTTGATACCTGTGAGTCCAGTTTCTCTTTATTTCAAAGAAAAAGAAAGATTTAGATGTTTAAAGTTGGGGGTTATTCTGGGGAAAGGCGGACCAAACTCACCTTTAATGAAGGAAATAATCTGTAGATTAATTCATATGAAAACCATGATTGATTCAAAGATGTAAAGTTGTTGCTGACCATCCATCAGTGATGGTCAGCAACTGAAATAGCATCACATAGTGTTTGTGTCAGGGCTGTACCATTTTGTATCTCCATTTTGATGTAGACTGACAAGTGGGAGGTTATGTATTTAATTAAGCCTAAAGGGAAGGACAAACAAAACAGTGTTTGTGTGTGGACGTCTGAATTCTCCACTTAACAGAAATTGTTGATGCTGTCAAGCAACCTGACCTTCAGACGGCAATCAGCATGTTCTGACATAAAGAAAAAAATCTGTATCATAAAATATATGTCCACCCCTTATCAAGGCATACACAATGAATTTGTCTGGGAGAGATTTATGCCAGCCTTGAACGGTGGTGAACACTCTCTGCGAATAAAGGAGGTGGTAAATGTAGTCTGTCAGCTGACATTAATTTCTGCTCTGACGGACGCTTCGTGTCTCTAATGTGTCTGTTGGATTGTAATTATACACTGGTTCCTGGCCCATGGCTGGTCAGTGGATGGTACAGAAGGAAAAATAAGCACGTAGTTATAAACTACAATCTGCCTGGTACTAAATGGACTCGGTCTTGTCTGATGCCAGGTCTGGGTTCGGATGGTCTCCTCATGTTAATGGTTTCCCCTCTCACTCCAATGACATGCAGGTCAGGTGAATTGGAAAGTCTGAATTCCCCCTGAGGTTGATGTAAATGTGTCTGTCTGCCTCTGTGTCTTGACTCACCATCTGTTAAGGGTTTTCCATTCGCCTTTTGCACAGTGAATGCTAGAGAGCAGAAAAACAACAGCATCGATTGTTTTATCCCAAAAACTTAAATGAGTCTTGAAGGATGACGATGTCCAATACCTGCATCGCTAATGACATTCTCGTCAGCTTCAACTGTAGGTAATGTCTAGTACTAATTGGTAAATGTTAGCATGATAACATGCTAAGTAGTGATAAACTACAGTTCTACAGAGCATTTAAGGATATTTGGTTTGCTCATTGTCTTGGTTCTACTTTACTGTATCAACCAACTGTGAACCTACTGTGGCGTCACCCATTGGTTTGTGTTGTACTGTTTTGAAGCCTTGAGTTTGGCATTATGGTCGCAGTCATGTTGGGTTTCTTTGTGAGTTGAGCTGCTCTCATTGGCTGCTCTTGGTTTGGAGACAATGGTGTCCTTTACTGTCCTCTCCACATAAGGACACTCTCCCTGCACTGACGCTGGCGTTGGACATATATCATGAGTCATCCAACATGGGCGTGTGTAGTGACACTGAGATGACAAAGTAGATGGACAAAGCTAAAATCAAAGCGTTCAAGCTCCACAGTCGCACATGAAATTGGAATTCTTCAAGCATATCTTCATTTTGCAGATTGATCGCTGACTTAGAGATACAGTAACTGTCATGAGCGTTTGTGAAAGGCTCGTCATGCTTCTTTTTAATAATCAGCAGAGTGTGGGAGGATTGTTCTACTTATTCATCTGCTCATTTCCACCAGATTTATAAGGCGGGAAGGATGCATGTAAGAGCGAATGGCACCGCGGAAAGAGCCAAGGCCGAGTCTACTGGATGGGGTTCACACAATAATGTCGATAAATGTGGCCTCACATCCTCTCTGTCTCTCCCTGGTCTTCTGGGCCTTTTAGGCAGATAGCTCATCAATAAACATTTTAGTTATGAATATGGAATGAGTAGTTATATCAGGTGTCTGTGTGTGTGTGTGTGTGTGTGTGTGTGTGTGTGTGTGTGCATCTCTTTCACATGTATTCAGACCGTTTGCTATTTACCTGCAGCTGTGACTTAATACCCTGTAAATTAACTGTGGAGACGAGGGCCACAGACAATATCAAAGTCTTAAAGAGGATTACTTTATATTCCTGCTGTCTCTATTCTCTCTCTACCCCCCATATGAATCCCTTTGTATGTTGTGATATGATGTTGGAATAGGATTAGAACCGGAAGCAAAGGGCACCTAATGCCGGCCTGGAATTATGACCCTTTTGGCCTTTGATAAAAATACAAACATTTTGGAGAACCAAGGCCAAAACTACCTAGCAGTGTATAAAAAATTTGCTAAACATTAATGCAGCATTTTTCTGCAACTATTTGACTAATGAAAAGTGCATTGACTAAAACTATTCTCAGTGACCACCGCTTAAGTCGACTATCAGGGGGGAAGCCCTAATACTTCCTCCACCTCTGGTTAGCACTCCCACAAGCTAACTGTACCTGTGTGTTACTGGCTAATCCATCCTCTTTAAGAAAAGTGGGCTTGAGGATAGCTGCTAGCACTCCAGCACTGATTATTATTATTTTTTTCAGAAGAGAAAACACATTTGACCCGCGGCCTCCAGCTACACTGCTCTGGAACATATTTGGAAGTAGGTTATCGACCAATATGTTTTATTTTCAGGGATGATACAGATACCGATTATTAGTAATCAAGGAAACTGATACTTTGAACTGATACACAAAAATGTAAGTTAGAATAACCAGTGGTAGAGTGTATATGTAGTTTTAAATGAGGAAATGCACCACTTTTATTTTCCGAACTTGTTAATTTAGAAGGGGCCACATGGCGGGGGGCATCTACGGCACTGGCTGTTTGGCCATGGAACAATTCCTGCCCTGATAATGGGCTGCTAACCTCCTGGCAGCACTGGCCAGAGGCTGTCTGGCTTCAGTCCGAGACAGACCTGCCATCTGCTGTCTCGGCTCTGCTGGCGTTGACACACTTCCCCTGTCGGGCTCTGAAAGATCTGTCGAAGATTTCAGAGGGCTTTTGCCTTAAGGATAAAACCTGATGTGAAGATCAAGGCTATTACCTCACCGTGAGGTCTCTGTGTGCGAGCTGATAACATGATACAAGTTTGTGGAACATGGCGCTGCATTTGATGGAAACATCATTAATCATCCCGCCCCCTCGCTGCGTAACCAGGAGGACGCTGGCCCTCGTTTATCAGGCCGTCATGGCAACTGGCACGAACTGAAGTGCTGAGACGAACATTAGAAACTTGTCTGATCTGATTTATGAAAGTTTGCAGAAATGAACGTAAGATCCATTATGAAAGGTGTGTTCTTAGACACACACTCCGAGATTCCTCTTCCCCTAAAAAAACATGTTGACTTCCAGATCCATTTGCATGTTAATTATGTTTATCTCTCAGCTGTTGGTAGAATTGAGCACAGATTAGCACCTTGCAGCTGCATTTAGCAATGTAACAAGCACCCTTACAATCCTCTTTCACCCAAAACAAAACAATAATTACATGAATGAGCATTAAAGCAGCATTATTTTTTTTGCCTAATTTCCAGTCTGACTAAACTGTTTTATAGAGGATTCGGAGGCGTCAGCATCTGTAATTATTTTGTCACAAATCTTAACGCAGCCCTGAGACTGGATGTGAAATTTATCAGTGGTTTTAATCGAGATCAGCTCGATAAAAACGTTTCTTTTTCGAGGGATTAACATCGCAGACTCATTTTCAAACCAGATCAGGCTGCCAGCAGACCTTATTTAGATAAGACTGTGACTCGGGAAACTTTGAAGTAGCATCAGAGGAGGTGGGGATTGTTGTAACTAGAGAGGATGAGGTTGTTGACGAGTATCTTGTTTGATCTCCGGCAGCCTGTATTCTGCTGTGTGGGATTGCATAAGATGGAAAAAAAGGAGAGAAAGGGATATTATGTGTTTGTGTGTGTGCAGTATCAGTGCTGTTTGCTGAAGAAGAAATTAGCTTCCTTACACCCCCACGGATCTGGCACCGCGTCCTGATTGTTGTCACCAGTGATGGAGATGGTAAAGGACGACGGAATCAGGGCTGAAATTTAAATCTTATAAGGTTTTACAGTTTTAGCAAACCTCAACAGTCCAAAGCACAATAATTCATGAAAAGGTTCTTCTGTGTTTCAGGGACTTAACATGGAAAGTCAATCAGGGGAAGGAGTGCGAATGTGCCATCTGCATCATTGTGACAAGCACACTAACAGAGATTTCCCTGTTCTTTGTGCCGTTTTGTCCTTGGATTCGTCCTCTCCTTCTATTTTTTCTTTGCCGGAGCCACTCTCTCACCCCCCCTCCGGCTCCATATTCATCGTGTGAAGTTATTCTCCCTCGAGCTGAGAAGACACTTTAAATCCTAACAGACATTAAACCTGAAGGATCATTTCACCCGCGCTGACTGACTGGTCACTTCGACAGTCCGTGTCCGGCAACGTGGCAAAGATAGAAGATGCCATACAGCGACCCGTGGGTCCGCAGGCAACGTTGTCTGAATGTGTGCAAAGACACAAACGGAGGTCACATAAAGACTGAAGCTGGAGACGTCTGATCACAGCAGTCATTCGTTTTCTGGCACATCTCATTCACATCAAAGCTCCGTTCAAAACAACCTCTGAGACGCCTCAATGACTCTGCACTTCTTCTCTTTTTCAAAATAAAGTAAACCATGATGTAGTTTAATCCAAAACGGATTAAGTGGCACTACTATCTGGCTGTCCCAGTTCCACACTCAGAAAACATTGAAGTTATTTATATCTCTGCAGCCAGAACACTCACACCAGAAAACATTATTACTGCGCCCTCGTCTTGGTCCCTTCCTTGCCTATAAATGTACAAGGTGATTAACATTTAAACGTACGAAGCATTAAATGCTCCTCGCCTACACAAACGCCTCAAGGCAACATTAACATCTCACACAGATTTCCCTCCAACATTAGGCTAACGTTAGTGCTGTCTTCTCTTTATTTGGTTTAAAGAAGTCAGAAAGACTCATTAACCACGGGAAGTGTTACGTTTGCCAACCCATCCAGTCTGACCCACAAGTCGTCAAATACTGCCGCTTGGTCAGTGGCCCTAGAAGTCAGGTAACATAGTATAAAGGGCGAGAAAATCCTCATATGGAGGATGGTGGTGGGGTGGATGGATGACCCAGACGAGTGCAGAACTGTAACCCAGGAGACTGTTGTTGGTGTCCCACGTGAAACCAAAAGTAAAGTTATTATTTACTTATTCATTGCTGCTAACTTGACTGCGGAGCCCTGCGCGTCCAGAAATGTTTTGGACTTGAAAGGTCGCACTGCTTCCCAGCATTTGACACATGTAGTCATACTGACCAATAAAAGGCTACACCCTCCTAAAGCTGACATTTCCTGGCTGCACCTGATTGAAACACTTTTTTTGCTCCGGGATTTAAAACCAGACCAATATGGCAGCGCGATTGGAAGGTTTCTCTTATATTACAATAACAGTTGAAAGTAAAACATAAAACATCTTCCTGTGTCATCTAATCACCAGATTACATAGAAAGACTGCTCTGATTTACAGCACTCTGCCTCCTTTCAACTTCATAACCCTGAAAAACTGAGGCTTGATATCTCACTGAGAAATATAATTAAATAAATACAGATGGAAGCAAAGATTGAGGCCCGAAAGGATTTGACCAAGATGCATTCATGTGGGGTGGTACTGAGGCAACGCAGTTATCTATTTTTTCATTATGCTTTTCTCTTTTTTTGGGGGTTATTCTTTGTAGTGTAGATTTTGATGATCCCCTCCATTAGCCTTGAGTGAAGCTTTATGAAAATAGATAATGTAATTATGCATGCAGTGTAAACTATGAATTTTTAATGGCTGGAAGATAATGAACCTTACTTTAATTTTTTGTGCATTCTGTTTATTTGCTGGTGTTTTTTACGATGACATGTTTGGAAATTGTGATTAAATGTTTTGTAATTCATCTGAAAGAGAAGCTTAATGAAAGGAGACTGTATTGTAGGGACAGTCCAAAGGCACTGATGCTTTATTATGACATTTACAAAAATCACCTTTCAGAGGTTGTATGAGCATATAAGAGGGAAGAGTGTTTATTTTTATTGTTTACAGATATAATGATATAATACCACAGAGTGGAACACTGGATTTTAATCATAAGTCACATACTTCTGCACAGAGTCATGCCTTAGATTAAAGCCCAAAAACCTAAATGTATTAATCTCGACAATCAGAGGTTTCTTGCTAAAATACACCTACTTCTTCTACCACTTAAATGTTTGTATGTCCACAAGCTTGTGCTTTTGACTTTTGGTCAAAGAACCAGATACTTTCAAACAGAGTTCAGAGATATCTGTTGTACTGATGATATATACTGGGGGGTCTTTTCGCTTTATTATATAGAACAGCTGAAGATAGACAGTAAACGGGGTAGAGAGGGAGAGGGTCACAGGTCAGATTTGAACCCAACGTTTTGTACATGGGGCTCCAGCTCGTTCCCTGTTCATCCAGGGAACCATTTAAAAGCAAAGTCCTATAATGTAGTCTAGGGTGTTATCATATACAGTACAGAAACAAGAGTAACAGCTGTGTCAGGTCAGGTGAGGAAATATGAGGGCACCAAGGGAAAAGTGGCCCGGCCCCGGCCCCCCCGCCCTCCTACAATGTCCATCCAATCCGTCATGCATTACAAAAACATCACTGAAAACAAATTAAATTCATTTTAAAGAAATATGATGCACTGGCCAACAATTTATTCTCTTACATAAACTCTGTAATAACTCCGTTATATAATATAGAGTTTTGCATTATTCCAACAAATGAACACGCTGCTTCTGTACCAAAACAAAATGTTCTTGAATGTCCTTGAGTGCTGTTTTGAATTAATTTGTCAGATCGATGTTTGTCTGCAGATCCACAGTCCAAACACCGTCTTCACATGATTGTCAACAATGTATTTAATATAATCAATGAGCTATCTTCATCATCACCCACTTACATCGCGTTTACATGGAAATGAAAACAGTAACCTTTAACTAAATGGAGTGATTATCTGACATCATCTCTATCTCCATGATTTAGCTCTCTGGGGTGGGACCTGGCTTTGTTTACATTGATTTATCAATATTTAAGCTGTTCTTAGCATTGCTGTTAATAATCCTCGTACAGTTTGTCAGAAATAACAGAGCAGTCTATGATAAAGGCAAGAAAGCCTGTGTTGCCGTCTGGATCTGATCACAATCACAATCAGTACACTTAAAACAGTCCGTAGTCTTAGTGACAGCACCCAGAGGAAAATGGTCGAAGGGAGGAGTTTTTACTTTAAGTTTTTAATTCAGATTATTTTCTGTTCCAGAGTATGTAAGCTCATTTCAGTTTAGTGTTTATTGTTTTTAAATGTTTTTAGTTTTAATTGAGTTTTTATTAGTTTCTATAACAATATTATGGGGGGTATTTGTCAGGGGCAAGATTTAAGACAATCAGAATATGTATTACCATATAAACACAACATTTTGGGATGGCAACTGATTCACAGTCCTGTAGACATCCCAGTCTTGTGCTCGTTGTGTTTGACCAAACTGACAAAAACTAAGACATTTCCTGTATATTCACTTAGTTTAAGTTTAGTTTTTTTTTTTGGAGCTGAGGTGGAGCTGAATGAAGCCTGATTCCTAAAAACAGACACCTGTGATGGCACCCAAAGCTGCCACACCCTTAATTATACAAAACTATAATCCTTAATATAATTGAAAGGGGTGAGTTGTACGGTTGTCATGAACAGGAGAATTGGCTCTAGAGACCAAAAGGCTGTAAACATGTTTATTTCTGCTGTAAAGTTTTAGTATGGGGCCTTATGGAGACTGACTCACTGCTGGAGCCAGCCTCTAGTGGCCATTAGAGGAACTGCATCTTTTGTTACTTAAATGTTGGCTTCATTTGCAGCCACAACCCGACACATTCCCGCTTCCTGTGTAGACAGGAAGTTAAAAGACAAAACCGTCTTACGAGGAAATGTTTGGTTGGAATTCTTGCACCACTTTTGAGGACTGCTGAGTGCTGCCTATTTTCCAGTGATTTTACTCAAGTAGTCAGACTCACACACAGCTGGTTGCACATGTGGAGGTGAATGAGATTGGATTTTCAAAAGGAAATAGAGTTTATGCTTTTCTCTCCATCTGTATCGAAATGGATTTAACATTAAATATGTGATGCCTTCACTGTTGGGTTCCTGCAACCAGAGGAGGAACAAATGAGGCGAAATGCAGCAACAGATGTCGCTGGTATGTTGTTGTTGTTTTGTATACCTGTGAGATTGTTGTCCTGTTTTGAACGCTGCACAGTTCTGTTTATTCAGGTAAACAGACATTTTAATAAGGCGTGAATGTGCTTGCATGCTTGTGCAAGAGAGACCAAGCGGGAGATGGCGAGAATTTTTTATGAGTGTTATCACAAGCGGGTGGCTGGTGCAAGTGAGTCATTGTGGATGTGCAATAACACCTGTGAGTGTGTCTCATTCTTTGGCAGCTCCATCCCTCGGGTCCCATAAAGGCTGTCAGAGGAGAGAGAAATTGAGAGTGGGAGAGACAGACAGAGCTCTCCAGAGAGGGAGGATGGCAGAGTGAATGGGCAGCTGTCAACTGATTGTATCCATGCGCGTGTATGTATATGCTAATAAGAGTGAGGGTTTGATGAATGTCGTAATCAGTGGATGTGGATTGTGTCAGCGGGATAAGATGACTGTTAATAAGCTGCATCTTAATCAAACAGTTCACTCAGAGCAGAAAGTGACTTTGCCTCGAGGAGAAAGCAGATCAGAAGAGAGGGTACACAGTGCACGTGTTACTTATTAACATACATACATCTGTATGTAAGTGTTTATTCATAACTGTCATATAATGATACATATTGACTGCACTTAAAGGACCAGTGTGTAGGATTTGATTGCATCTAGTGGTTAAGTTAGAGATAGTCTGAAGACAGCTCAGCCTTTAAGCATGAATGAGAAACTATGATGGCTGCGGAACTCGAGAAAAAAGTGAAAGCTGTATCTGGAGCCAGTGTTTGGTTTGTCGGTCCATTCATTTCACTTTTCTGCATTTCCTTCTTCTACTAAATCCTCCTGTCCACTAACAAGACAATAAGTGTAGCTCACGGAGGGAACGCTGCCCTCTGGTGGTTGGAAGTATTAATAACTAGATCCATTTGTCCGACAGCAACACTGACATAATATATCTGACAGCTGTGTGCATTGGTAAGATTCAGTTAAGGTTCATTCTCCAGTCAGTGCCATTGACCAAGGCACTGGCTCAGATCTGGAGTTGGTCCGCGGACACTGCAGAGTGCCCACTGCTGCTTACGATCAATTCAGAGAAAGAAGGATAACTTAAGAGGATTGAAGCAGACATTAAAAAGCAAGTCAAAATTACTTTTATATACAGTAATTGTTAAAGTAATTAAAGGTTATAATGAATCTGAATACAACCCATGTGGTCTGATCCTAAACCTGGTACATTCATGGTCCCCCTGCTGCCTCACTAAGCTATCGGTAATGTACATGACATATTACAAATATAAACAGTGTTTGGATGAAGGTTTTCTTCTGGAACACGAGTTCTGGTTTCACTGTTGTCTCTATATGAAGGTGCTTTTAGTCTCTCCTGCTTTCAGCCTTTGAGCTCTTCTGTCTGTCCACCAGACATTGTAAATGTTCAGAGGCTTTGATGTAAGTGGTCTCTTGAGGTTGGTTTTCAGAGTTTCTATTGAACGCTCACTCTGCTGTGATTCCAGCCGACACACATACAGTTGATTTAGTCTCAGTGTAAGAGACACAGAAAGCTGTGTCTGTCCCTGGTGATCTGGGCCGCATAATGTGACATTAAACCAACAATAGATTATGTTAATGAGTGTTTGTGGGTGGTGGAGTTCAGCAGAGGAAAAAGAAACAACAGGACGTGTTAATACTCCTTCATTTTGCTTCTTTCGTCTCTCTCGCCTCTAACTGTCTTCCATTGAGAGCTCTTCACCTCGTTGTCTTTCATTATTCTCAGAGTTTTTATGCGTTCTTTCCTTTGCAGGGAAACACTGATGCTGAGCTGATTCACCAGGATGCCGACAGTGACGGGAAAAGAGGACAACAGCTCTATCTGAATCAGATTCCCTGCTCTGCCTCTTACTTACAGAACTCCTCACAGCACAAACCTGAGTACTGTACAGCTGCTGTTTCCTGCCCCGCCTCCCTCATCCCGCCCCCTACACTTCGACCTGGCTTTACACTCTCAGTTTCTGAGGAAGGGAAGTTCAGTAGCAGCCCCAGGGCTTTGGTCCTGTCAAACCCTGACCCCTGACACACTGTCCCCCCTCACATCACCCCTTCCCTCCCTTCTCCTCTCCCTGCCATGTCCAACGACAGCAGCCTCCTCAGCGTCTGGGAGCCCTCCAATTGGGCAGACACCTCTCAGTGCCCGCCGTCGGTAGGCGGGGCGACTTTCCTGATCGTAGCGTACAGCGCCGTCATAGCAATCGGGTTGCTAGGCAACGCAGGCCTGGTATTCATCATCGCCCGGCAACAGGAGTTGCGCAACGTCACCAACATCCTGATCGCCAACCTGTCGTGCTCTGACATCCTCATGTGTGTGGTTTGTCTTCCTGTTACCGTCATATACACCCTGATGGACCGCTGGGTGCTGGGAGAGGCCCTGTGTAAGGTCAGTGGACCACACACACACACACACACACACACACACACACACACACACACACACACACACACTTTTTGGGGAGATTTGCAGACTTACATTAATTTCCTGCAGATTTACCCTAACCTTAAACACTGTGCTAGAAACTGTACAATAATATAATAAGCTGATAATGATCCGACATCAGTAATCAATACTCACATTATTAAAGCATCAATCAAACTAATAACTAACAGCAGTCAACATCATACAACCTTATCAGCCTTTATCAGTTAGCTAGTGTTTCTGTAGTGGAGACTAAACATTAACAATGATCCATATTAACAGTTTAAATCCAACTAAAAGCTCCCTGCACCAAACTCCCTTTAAGAAATATCACATTCTAACAATTCCTAACGTGTTCGTAACAACACGTAACTCGAGCTAAAGGCCGTCATATGTCCACAGTCTGACTGTCAATACGGGATCAATATCATCCATAAAGATACAGTGTATACTGATCAATATCATCCATAAAGATACAGTGTATACTGATCAATAATCCATAAAGATACAGTGTACACTGATCAATATCATCCATAAAGATACAGTGTACACTGATCAATAATCCATACAGATACAGTGTATACTGATCAATATAATCCATACCCTAACCCTTCCTTCTCAGTGACATGGTAAAGAGAGGCGGACTGTTTCAATAATTAAGATTTCTCTCTATAATAAGTAATAATAATAAGAGCTGGTTTGTGGATCAGAAACACGGCCAATTGAACACAGACTCATAACGCTGTTGATTCACTGTTTGTTATGTGTGTGACGCCATTTGATATGTTTTTTTCTGCTGTTACCAAAGTAATTACACAGCTCGCTGCTTCCTGTCTGGTGCTGGAGAGAGACAGCTCTCATTGGCTGTAGCTCGTTGCATTGATTCCCTTTACACAACCAGATAGTTAACCTGCTGGATGTTATTTGGGCATCCGCGAGGCATTGGTGTCGTTGAACAGTTCACTCATAGCGAGCGCTGATTTGCCTCTGATCTGGGTGCATTTGTCTGTGATCTGAAACCGTGGCTAAAATGTGTGAGCTTCTTTTTAAACTATTTAAAACATCTGAAGCTGTTTTTACCTGTCTCTTTCAGGTGACCCCCTTTGTTCAGTGCATGTCAGTGACGGTTTCTGTCTTCTCTTTGGTCCTGATCGCTCTGGAGCGCCACCAGCTGATCCTCCATCCCACCGGCTGGTCCCCCGCGGCCGGTCACTCCTACCTGGCTGTAGGGCTTACGTGGCTGGTCGCTTGCTTCATCTCTCTGCCCTTCCTCTCCTTCAACATCCTCACTAATGACCCCTTTCAGAACATCAGCCTGCCCGCCAACCCTTTCAGGTGAGCTCAAATAATCTGGGACACAGGTGTGTGCAGGTTGTCACATTGACCAATAGCAACGGGACAGTGAGATATGAAATTAAAGCTGCAGGCAACAATGAACAGACTCTCGCAGTGGTTGGGTTACGTGCCAGGTAAATCAGATGAGCATACATGTCATACACCTTGTTGGCTGTAGGTGGCGCTATGACGTAAATGTGCTCAGACCAGGGCGCTTATCAAACATGTGAAGTCTGGGGTAGATTGGAGAATGTATATTAAAGGTAGGCTTAGAGATAGTGGTTAGGGTTTTTGGTGCCACGCCATGGACACGCTGTTAAACGAAACCTCAAGATTTTGACAACTTTTCATCGTGAACTTATTTAGAGTGTACTCACCAAATTTGAAGTCGATCCAATCGGTTCTCTTGGAGGATTTCGTTAAATTAGAACACCCAGAAAAGGAAGAATTGAAAGTGAAAGTGGCTGACCTCCTGTTGGGTTTGGGGTTTGGGTCCTGGAGGATTTTTGTATGCTCTGGATACGATATACGTGCAAACCGATTTTCATACATCATACATCAGTGAAACGTGCCGCTGGGGGCTTCTCTTTAGAGGTCGCTGTTGAGCCATTTTGCCACACCCAGAGACCTATACAATATGTAATATTCGTCTATTGAAATGCTTTTCAGCCTCCAAAAATGTGATTCATAAGGGAATAGAATAATAACACATTCAGTTTCAATATGCTCCTAATAAGAACATCCCTGCACAGCAACAACTGCATCACTGCTTGGAGAAATGCATTATGGGTGTGTGGATATGTATGTGGTTTATTTTGATACGAACACAAAGTCATTTCCATAGAAAGGAAAACACACACAAGCAGCCGCGTGCGTGGTAATTACATGTTTAGTGTATTATTTGATGCTTAATCCCTCTGGTGCTTCTGAGCTCTCGGCTGAGGAACAATGAATTCACTGTTTACTCTCTGTCACTTTTACAATATTCAATGATCATAGATGTGTCACTAGAGTCTGAAAACGGATTGATACTATATATAATACATGGACCCAGGAAGTATATGGGGGGGGGGGGGCGTGGAAATATTAAAAAAAATATTTTTTTTTTTTTTGTTTTTTTTTTTTTTTTTTTTTTGTGGTTTTTGTTGGTTGTACCCCAACACCCCATAAATAAAAAAAAAAAAAAATTTAATTTTTTTTGGAAAAAAAAATTGAAAGGGGGAGAAGACCCAAAATTTTTAAAGGGAAACTGTGCTGTATCAATAAACTCTCCTTCATAAGTTCTACAGAGGAACTGTGCTGTATCAATAAACTCTCCTTCATCAGTCTAAAGAATACAGAACATTTGTAGCTTCGTCTCTCTGTGATGGCCTTTTGTCACTCACTAAGTGTTCCTTACTGCTTCATTTCATTCATTACAAGGCCATATTATTTTGCTGTTGAAGCGTTAAATAATGACTAACGTGAGTGTGAAGGACACTAGCACTCCTTCTCACACTGAAACCACGAGGGTTGGAAACCTTTGTGAATCATTTCTCTATTCAAAACACTGGTGGACTGAGGCTGTTTGAGGGGCGGGGGCGAAGAAAGTAACACCAGTGCCAAGAAAGTTGTAATGCATCTATGGTGAAACAGCATTTTCTCCACTGGGCCAAGGGCACCTTATCATGTTTTATCTACCGTAGGGGCATCCGAAAGGGCACACCTAATAAAATGAAACTGTATACCGTATGTTGTACTGTGGATGGTTGTATATGTGACAATAAACTTGATTTGATTTAAACTCCTAGAAGACTTGTTAGCGGAACATCGGGTTTTAATCTGTCCTGAATAAATGGTGCGGAGATACCTCTCCTTTGTAACCCAACATGCTGTACCTGTGTCTGTCCTGTGTAAGGGACCATTTGATCTGTATGGAGCTGTGGCCGTCAGATAAGCATCGTCTTGCCTACACAACCTCGCTGCTGCTCTTCCAGTACTGCCTGCCACTCCTACTGGTGCTCCTCTGCTACCTCAGGATCTTCCTACGCCTGAGACGACGCAGGTACTTTTCTTTTCATAAAAGTTCCCTCGTATCTAGCTTTTGCCATCCAGTGTGCGACAGCTTGTTTGTGAAGGCACTCTATTTATATATTAGTGCATTGTGCCTTAGGTTTGGTGTGATATTTCACAGTGAATTGTCTGACAATAGGCATCATGCTGTGTTGTGCAGGGACATGCTGGAGCGCAGCAGGAGGACTCGGGGAGCCCAGAGGATTAACGTTATGCTGTTAGCCATTGTTGTAGCCTTCGCTCTGTGCTGGCTGCCGCTGAATGTCTTCAACACACTGTTCGACTGGCACCACCAGGCCCTGCCCGACTGCCAGCACGACGCCATCTTCTCCGCCTGCCACCTAACGGCGATGGCCTCCACCTGCATTAACCCTGTGGTGTATGGCTTCCTCAACAGCAACTTCCAGAGGGAGCTGAAGTTGACGCTGCAGCGCTGCCAGTGCGGTAGCCGGGCGGCGGAGAGCTACGAGAGCTTCCCTCTCTCCACCGTGGGCAGCGAGGGCATGACAAAAGCCACCTCCCTCAACAGGATGGGATCCGTGTGCGTTCCCTCGCCCCGACCTGAGATCAGCTCAGCAATACCAGCGAAAACAATACCAGCTAACACCTTATCATGAGCACTACCAAACTCCTGGCTGGCAAATGGCAGCTGGAGCAATGTGTAACAGACAGACCTCTGAGCAAGTCTGCTTCAACTGTACTTCACTTCCATAACTCTCCTGCTGGAGTGAGACGCCGTGTTTCACTCGAGCTGACTGTTCAGGGTCAGGACAGGATGAGGCAGGAGGTCCGGAAGCTGTAGCTTCACGTCTGGAAGTAAAATGGGCTCTGTTGAGGGACACGGACAGAAAGCAGAAGAGCTTGTAAACCCCCCCCAACTTCCAGAGTCACTGTTGCTATGGCTGTCGACCTTTGCATTTTACAAATGACGACAGATTTACAGAAATTCTTAGTAAGTTTTGAATCAATGGATCCATGATTTCAGACATTACTACAGAAAAGCAGCTTCTTATTTTTAGCCGGCAGCCATCGATTTTGATAAAAACTGTGTCGATAAAGTATTATACAGAAAAGAATAGTGTTATTATTAAACAGCTTCTAACAGCTTAAAGCCTAAACTCTGATATAATATGGCTCTGACGCGGTGGGTGTCTGCAACCCAACATAATGTAGTTAGGTAATTCTTGTTTTGCTTTGCCTCGGAGATAATTAGGTTACCATGGCGAATAGTAAGCTAGTTAACCAGACATGCTAACGTTTGCAGCTTACATTAAAGCAGATAAACACACTGTTTAATGAATTCCTTACATTTTTGCTTCTGTAATTTTGGTTTTTGGAAAAACAGTCCAATCTCTTCAGACATAGAGCCGTATATAGTTACGAACCAGTTGCTATTTCTGGAAAATTGCAATTCGGTGATGGGATAAAGCAAGAGGTCAACTGTGAGCAGCAACTGACAAAAATATGTAAAATGTAGGAGTGAGACGACAATGAACTCTCTAACATTATCATAAGGAAAGAACTTATGAACCTGAATGTTGTCAACTGTTGGCTGACATACGTGTGTTTTCTATGTAACTTTGCAAAGTGTAAATGATATATCATTATGATAGTGAACACTGTTGATAAGCATGCCTTAGTGAGCATTTTAAAAGTGTGGTGGAGATTATCAGTGCTTGACTTAGATACAGTGGAAGTAAATGAGGCTGCTTAACATTAGTGTATTATATAACTCATTTACTGTGAAGGTTTTCATTACAAACTGAACAAGTGATGGGCTTGCTATAATAAGCATTTAGAAACTTGAACGGATTTTCACAGGTTATAAATACAGTAAAGTCTACGAGAGATGTAGTTGTTATCGATGCCAATCAGCCTTACTTTTTTCTGAATGAGACTTTGTAGGAATGTTCCAAATACTGAGCGTGTTTTGTAGCAGTTATCAGACCGAACACGACGATATGAATTTAAAAGTCACAGACGACACCCACCAAGAGTAATTTTCAAGATACAATTTCTGATTTTTGTGTTAAAGTAGTTTCCCTCAAATCTCCTCCCAGCAGTTTATTTCCACCAAACCAGAGTTGGTGATTTGTTTTACAATTGCAAGGTAAGATTACTGGTTTGGGCAATAGAGTCTGGTGGGCTCCATTGCTTTAGTGCGATATCTGGATTTCGTAAATATAACCTTTAAATCTTGTTTTCACTTTGCAATTTTTGAACATTTTTGTTGAATCTAAGCTTTTCCATTTCAGCTTTTTTCTTCCTTTACAGAATTTTGATTTAATAACCTTCCATATTGTACTTGACATTCAGCAATATCCAAATGTAGTTTCCATACAGTTTCCTTTTTCACTTTTTATTTAACAATTTATTCTATGTAGTCACGCAGAATATTTTTTTGTTTTACATTTTTTACTTTCCATTACATTTTTTACTTTTGGTTAAAATAAACTGGGAGGGAAATCTGGGACAGCGAGTGTTATCGGGGATCTTTAACTTATGTAACAGTGAGTTTTGAGCATTTTCTATTTTTGCTGAATTCTCTGTCAAGTTTGTCAGTTCATTGTGTCATTAAACAAAGTGTTTGAAATGTAAACGTGTGTCGCTTGGTTTAGAAATTTGGAGCAAAATGTTTGGAAAGGAACAATTTATTCACAAATATAACATTTTATTTTTTTGTGAAATGATGTGAGCAGTGCATCGCCCCAAAGCCGAAGTAAAACCTTCGTCATAGGCCGAGCTGAAGCTGACCCGTGATGAAGAAGGTAAAGCGTTCCTGTTTGTCCGTAATGTCGCTCACTTAAAATGACTGAATCCACAAACTGGTTACGCTTCAATAAGTCGACTAGCTAATGTTAGCATAGCATTGCCCTTGTGGCTAAACAGAACAAAGCTGGTAACAGTGATAACAATCAAAGCCTCTACACGGACGCTTGGAATACCTTTTGGGATTTAAAGGTACAGTAACACATTTTTGGCTAACAATGTGGGGGTGGTGGGGTTACTCAATCCTGCCAAGGGGCCCAAAATTCCCGATCCAGCCCTGCTAGAGCCTTAATATGAGTACGGTCAGCAGTGAGCACTGTGTGTCACACAGCTCATTTAGCTCATTAAGATACTTTAAAACCTTAGCAACTGATTTCTGCTATTTGCTTCAAAATTCAAAGCTCAGTCCAATCTGATCACACATACTTTAGATTCAGAGTGACTCACACTTCTCGAGGATGTACGAGAATAAATGTCCATAAATCCACTTAGAAATAATAGAATCATTATAACTGCAGAACCTGCCTGAAATTCATCCCCTTTTTTAAGTTGTAGTCAGTATCAGAATGATTCAGTAATACTTGTCTGTATATCAATGGATTCACAGGAAACAGGAGCATTTGAGTTAATTCTGCATACATTTATTGGTGGAAATGTTCCAAAATGTTAAGAAATATTGGCAAAAAGAAAGAAAAACAAAAGTCAAATTGTAGCCCTGGGTTCCACAATATACTTCCTGTTTGGAAGTAATGGAGTAAAGATTATAATGAATAATAACAATAATAATGGTAGATACTAAATTTATTAAAGTTAACTTGTGTTCTATGTTGCATATCAGTAGATTTTTTGACATTAAGGTCCCATCAACATTGTTCTTGTATTCTTGTAACACTGACACTCTCTTAATTTACATTCGCTCTGTTGAAAACATTTAGAGATATAGACAAAAAAATCATGATGCAACACAGAGTGGCTTTACTTTAGTACAGTGTGTGTCCTCAGAGTCTGACAGCAATGTTCCTCTCCCTCCACCGCTGCCTGCCTGTAACATATGGACGAACTGAAGAGGTCTCCTGGGGGCAGCTGCAGCATATGGACGGCAGGCTTGACATAATGCTGTGTCTGGTGGAGCTTTACAGGGTAATGATGAGGAAAGAGCCCCTTTCCAGGTAATAGATTTGTAATTGATCATCTCTCACTCCATTTGGCAGAGAGTTATCACAGCGAAACAAAAGCTCTGATTGATTCATTTGTGCTGTTATTCCAGGTTCAGACTAAACAAACCTTCTGTCTGTTAAAGCTGTAATACGTAACATTAAAATTTACATAAACACTAGAAAATGTTAAATATGTTATTGAGTTGTGTACTTTGGGTGAAGAGAAGATGAAGCACAGGGAACGGGCAAGTGAGAGATCTCAAATTAAATCTATAATCTGTAACATTTCCTCATTAAAATATCTATAAACTCAGCAGTCAGAGAAACAAGCTGAGCTAACGTTAGCAGCAGCTCGGCTCGCAGCCCCTCAGTGATTGTTAAGGTGGAACTGCTTTATTCAGTGTGTTTAAGGTGGAACTGCTTTATTCAGTGTGTTTAGTGGTTTTAATCAGCGGGTCTGTTTGTGTTGGAGAGGAGGAGACCTCTGTGGATCATTGGGCTCCCGGTAGAAACCTCCTGAACCATGAACACTGAAGGAATCCTAACCGGGAGAAGCTGACTGCAATGACGCCAATGGTGGTGAAGACAACAACTCCCATGATCCCACGCTGCTTCACCACCTCATCAACCTTCATATTTTAAGAACAAGAATGTAAACAAACATGGCTGTCTTGTCTGTCACAGTTCCACCTTGCAGCATCAACAACATCCCTCCTCTTTCACTTCACCATGCTGATAGGTGTCTGAGTTCCTATTGGTTAATGTGGTTAAAGTCGGCAAGAGAAGGCAAAATAATTTGGACACGCTCGTCTTTCTGTTGGGACATTGTGTGGCATTCAGAGGAGCCGGCAGTTGTCCTCTACATGGGATAAAACCAACCATTGTCGCTCCCGCTGTCCTCCGTCTGTTGGGCTGTTATCCGGCTGTGCAGTCTGAACCTGACATTTCATCCTTTTATGATGAGACTGAGGAGAGCAGCACGCAGCTGTGGAGCTGAGGCTGGAAATCAGAGCCCAGCGAGCGCTGACAGAGGCCAGATCTGAATTTTACAGGTGACAGACTGGTTCAAGAGGCGGCACGGCTCACTGTAGGGGACGTGACCAGTGAAGACTGAGAACAGAAAGGCAGTGTTGACTCTACTGAGTGCTGATGTCAACAGAGGAGGAAGGCTAGAGAGAAAACAGCCTGCAGAGAGGAATCTGTCCTCCAGTCAAGACAGATGTTTGACAACAGCAGGCAGAACAGGGGCTGCTTGGTTCCAGAAGTAAGAAAACCTCATTCAAAATCCTACTGAGATTAGTAATGCTCATAACTAAAAAAACAGCAGCCTTTAACATCATGGCTCATAAGCTGAATGTCAGAAGAGGTGAGTCAAAGGTCCACAGCTACCTCAGACGTAAAGTATACACCGTGATTTCATTTCATTAAAGGTCCAGTGAGTAACATGAAGGAGGGTCTATTATCAGAGTCCACCATGTTCCTGCAGTTGTCCAGAACAGACAAACACTGGCTCTAGATCATTAACAGTATATAATTAGTGGACAGAGCTTCCGGGTCTGTGCAGTGACGCCGATGCAAGAGTGTTGTAAGCCTGCATTCTATGTAATGGTCAGCAGGAGGCAGCTCCATTGGCTGTAATAAAAGACCAATAGCATGTATACCAGCAATGAGTCGACTTGATTTATTCCCTCAGTAAACAGTTTCCTGATGAGTTTCTGGTCTCAGTCTCTAGTTTCAGTCTTCTTCCATACAGCATGATGTTCATTTAGTAACTGATGGTCCCATTTAGAGTAAAACAGACCATAAAGCAGGGTATGCTTTAGGGCGGGGCTACCTTGTGATTGACAGCTCATTCTCAGTGAGTCCGTCCAGCTCAACCAAACTCAGATCAAACTGTCAAACAGTGCTGATCAGATATGGATCCAGATTCTGTTGTTGACTATTTCTCTCCTCAGATCTGTTCACAAACACATTTTACTGTTTATCTGGAACACCAGATCCTGTGTGAGCAGGAGAGCAGCCAATGAGACGGGCCTTTCCAGTTTTAAAGAAACCCATCCTTCATTTTAACACTTGGTCTGTAATAGAAATAGACTTTCATCAGACGACAAAGCCTCTCCAGATACTGCAGGAGGGGAATTTGAGTCTTCAATCTGTCCACCTCCACTAGAGACATGAATCCAGTCCCAGTCCCAACACTCTCATTACATTCAGGATGAAGCCTGTTGGTGGTCTGTTGTTTTTCATTATATACAGTCTAACATTACCTCCATCTAATTAGCTCTGTGTATGTATGTGTGTGTAACAAATCTGTGACCACCATCTCTAGTCTGTGTGCATTTGAAATCCCACTCAACTCACCGACTCGTGAAGTGGCCTCAGGTCCTGCTGCTGATTGAATCCAGGCCTCCGGCTGCAAACCAACTTCCTGTTTCATCACCACACTCAGATTGAATTACCTGTCACTCTAATTAACCCTGCTGTATCACTGCTGAGTCTCACAGGTGTATCCAGAGGGTCTGTGCAGTTATTACATGTCCATGAATATGCAAATGAATTTCAACCATCCTCTTTGTTGGACCGAACTAACTTTGCATAATTGTCCTTCCTAACTGGTCCTTAAAATCTCCGTGGGGGCTGAGCAACTCGTTCAGGCTCGAGCCACTGCTTCCTGAAATGTTTGTCAGTGCTACTAAAATAAAAAGACAAGACTCTCTGTGATCCACATGTTTCAAATCTATTTTTTTGTGTAGTATTTCAGAGAGTGTCTGCTACCTGACATTTAATTGTGTATTTTGTCCTTAAAAAGTTTCTCTGCTTCAAATCTCCTCTGACTGACTGACTTCTGGTCTGGTGCCACAGTGTTGATTTAATGTAAAGTAATCATAAATATTTTATTTTGAAAACTGACCAGATTCTATTCTTCTAGATCTATTATCCTTTAGGACATTTGCCGTCACTACAAGCAACCTTTCTGTGCAATAATACTTTCATAAGAGGGGCCTGAGGTTGCAGTTGGACCCTTTTGCTGTGTTGGGGGCATGGTCCTGATGGTTCATTTAAAGGCCCAGTGTCCATCTAAGTGGTGAAATGTGAAATTGCAGATTACAACAAAACAGCTCGCCTTCCAAGCACGCGCACACTTGGAACTGTATTTATACAGCATATAGCTTTATAATCGAAAAATACCTAATACAATCTGGGACCTTTGAAATACAGTTTTATAGAGTTTTGTAGACTTGGATTTTGTCTCTCACCACAAATAACTTCACAAACACTCTGCTTCACAGATTTGAACTAGTTCTGTCTTATTTTGTAATAACACATGAAGTCTCTGTAGCTCCGCCGTTGGTGATACAATACGAGATGAACTCTGAGGCCGAGCTGCTCAAAGATAAAAGACATCAAACAACACCAACAGATCCAGCTGCCAGGCGTCTATCCTCTGCACGCGTAGATGACTGGAAGGACAAAACGCATTCGGATCTAGGGCCCGGTCTGATTTCCCACAGGGGGGGAAGGATGTCCTGTCCAGCAGTGACCCAGCACATCTTCCCCGCCCCCTTTATCCCTCTAAACCTCAATTATAGAGGCTTACTGTGCCAGCACAAGTCCTGCAGCAGACTGGCCAGCAACGAGCCTCCATCTCTACAGGAAATCCCAGAGAATACGATTGTTCCTGCACATGAATGCTCTGATGAGGACAGACACTCTGAGTGATGATGTGTTTTATTTCGTGCTGCTGTTTGTGTGTTGTAGATGCTCCAGAAATCCCTGTAATTTAACATGACAAGTACATGGAGATAAGATTTTTCCCACCAGCTGTTCAAGTCCCTGACAACAGGGCTGCTGGAGGGGAGGGGGGTGGGGGGTGGAAGCAGCTCACACAATGCAGCAGCAGACAATTTGACACTGTACACAACTGCACAGTGTGTGTGTGTGTGTGTGTGTGTGTGTGTCTGTGTGTGTGTGTGTGTGTGTGTGTGTGTGTGGGGGGGGGGTGATCAGGAAACACAGCAGCTCCAAACTGCAGAGGGATTTGCTGGGCTTTCACATGGGTGACTCACTTTGCATACATTAGCATTACTTTGATTTATAAAAAGAATAAACACGGAGATGAACAGAGGACATTTAACGAGGCGAGGCTCAAGGATTTTATCTCCGAAGAGAAGAGTCAGACAAGAAAGCTCAACCGGAGTGGAAAAGAAAACTGCTGCTGCCTGAGAGGAGAAGGTGCAGAAAGACGAGAGATAAAGGTAAAACTGGAAGCACCGCCACCCCCCCACCCCCTGTCCCCCGTTTCCTTGGTTACCTGTGATGGGGCACGCACACACACAGTTGCTATTTGTGAAACACACACATTGAGTGAAGAAGCATTTCACCAGGCTGGCATGAAATGTGGTGGACTAATTTTTGTGAAAGCAGCCCTTTGAACACCTGACGCACACACACACACACACACACACACACACACACACACACACACACCACAATAGTTTATATCTCCTTCTGAGAACTAATGTTGTCTATTGTCTCGACACTATCTCTCCACTCTGTTACATATGTACAGATAATTACGCCCTGGGTATGTGGATATTTCTTTAAGACACAGTGATTGCAGACCAGCACAGGTGCTTTATAGGTAAAGAAATAACCACGTATCCCGACCAGCAGGGGGTCATTCCTGTGGAGAGATAGTCTCTTCACTCAGAGAACCACGGTCACAATGTAGCAGGAAAGTTGGAGAGAGGCTCACAAAAAAAGGTGCAAGCAATCCTGGACAAAAAGCAGCAGCAGCAGACTCATCTGGCTTCGCTGGAGGACTGAGAGGTTCAGGAGATCCTTCGTTCCCACTGCCATCAGACTTTAACCAATCAGCCAATGGCAGGGGCTCATGATCACTCCCTCTCTCCTCCACCCATCATTCACATAGGGTCTGCTTCTTCAAGGACTGTTTTTATTTCATCTTATTTATTCATTTATGGTTTGTCTGTTTTTGAACCCTGTTACTAATGTGTTTAACTGCCTGTCTATCTATCTATCTATCTATCTATCTATCTATCTATCTATCTATCTATCTATCTATCTATCTATCTATCTATCTATCTATCTATCTATCTATCTATCTATCTATCTATCTGTTGTCATTATATGAAGTCTGTGCCTGTCATGTGTTGGCATACATTCAGGTTTCTTAATGAACCGGTGATGTTTTGCTTCATACTGTTGTTCTCAAGATCTGATTGGTAAAATATGACATCGGCTGCACGATAAAAAAAGATTTTTAACCTATCCCAAGTTGTTTCCTATCAAGGTAGCCTGCATGCTGCCATCTTTGTCAGCTGATGACTAATAGAGAAGCTACATAAATGTAAGGTTCTTTTACGTCTCATTTTCAGGGCTGTCTGACAGTGAAGACCAATTGAATGCAGCACATAGCGACATGAAGTTCACCCCTATAGAGAGCTGAAGGGAACTTCTGTTCCGGATGTAAAACAAGTGCATTTCAAATCCCATTGACATCTGTGAACTAGAACTCCAGCTTTGGAACAGAGTCTTTCTCAGCAGTATGTTGTGTGGCTTGCTTCATGTGTTCAGATAAGATTGATAATGTCCTTGTTTATTCAATATTTATGTTTTACTGGCCTTTAACAAACATAAGCCATCGACCTTTGTGTGTCACAGTGTGACAAAAGAGATGAGTCGAGTGTCTGCGGTTACGTCATGTTTCTGTAATAACGGCAGGACAGTCGAGCGCCAGTAGTTAGGTCACTAGATAGATAGATAGATAGATAGATAGATAGATAGATAGATAGATAGATAGATAGATAGATTCCAGAGGGAAATTCAAGAAATTCACCGTCAATGTCTGCAGCCTATTGGGACGTCCTTTGCATCCAAGATTACATATACAAACAAAAACAAAGTGCTTCTCAGCACAAAGTTACATTATTTGTTGGAGTGACTCGCCTACAGCGACGAGTGTGAAGTGGCCCGAGGTGACGGGGCACAATTTGTTCGCTCCCAGTGAGTTTCCACTGTAATATTCAACCAACACAGTAGACTTTGATATTATTACACAACTACTGGATCTGTGGATGATGTGAGAATCAACATAACTGCTGATAAGATGAAACAATAATGTGAAATCAACAGTATTTACACTTACACTAAGCATCCATTAGCACCAAGTGTGAACACACTCCATTATGCTCATTTGTATTGAGCAATCATCCAACAACAACACACACACACACACACACACACACACACACACACACACACACACACACCAGGATATACATACAATGGCTCTTAATAAATCACCACTTAACTGTGTGGTCACTGAGTGCTGTTTAACTGACATTAACAGTGTTAAGAGCTGTTTGCTTTTACTGAACTGTAAATCTGAGTTTGATGTATCGGAGTTATTGAAGTACCGCTAAAGTGCATTACATCCTAACCTGGCCTGCATAATTATTACTTTTTAAAAGAGAGGCCGGATCTAAAGGCGACAGTCAGAGCTGAGTCGAATAAATCTGAGATAATTAGACCTGATCCAAAATGTAAAAGAACACCAGTACCTGCAGCGGCATGAGGATCTATAAATTAACAAGAGCTGCAAAATAATATGATTGTGCTGTGAATCCATTTAAAGTCACAGAAACTAATCACAAAAATAATTTGCTTCAAAAGTCCCATTCAGACGGGATTGACATTTATTTATATATAATTACATTTAAAAAACAAATTAAATGTTTTAGTTTTACTTTTCACTTTCTGTTCACTTTGAAGGAAGTTCCGATGTTACAATGACATGCAACGTAAAAGTACAGTTTTAGAGTCTGGAGCAATAATATGGCTGTTACTGGCTGAATGATTGAGAAAACAGAATCAGGTTCATATTCTGCATTATATTTCTGTCACAGTGTTAGTGGTGAATCTGCACACAGTTTTATTCAACTGGTCCCTGGTTGCTACATCTTACGTCTCGCCCTCACACGGCGGTCAGAATGAGTTTTGAAGTGGGGAGGCCTTCAGCTTTAGAGGTCATTCCTCTCAATCTCAGCCTAGCCTACAATTTGTGTACAACTAAAACAAGGTAAGAAATCTGTGGCATCAATATATGTAGGAAAGCCATCCATTATCTCGGTGCCCTCTGTGTGTAGTTTGTGGTTAAACAGTTTCATGAGGCAGTGATTATCCCAGACATCACAATAGCTCAATAATGAAATGGCTACGATGGGGACGAACATCATCACACATGAATACAATTGGGCTCATTGACTCTATAAGAGTTTCAACTTCCCACTATTTAATCCAATTTACACAACACGGTTGTGGCTCAGAGGCAGAGCGGGTCGTTCCTTAATCGGAAGCTTGTGGGTTCGATCCCTGGCTCCTGGTGCCACATGTTGAAGTATCCTTGAGCAAGATGCTGAACCCCAAATTGCTCCAGAATGTGTATGAATGTTAGTTTCTGTTTGATGGACTTTGCCATCACTGAGTGAATGTGTGTGAAAGGGTGGCACGTAGTGTAAAAGCGCTTTGAGTAGTCGGAAGACTAAAAAGGCGCTATACAGGTCCATTTACGGTTTATGGAGAAATATTAAAGTACAAGTGATTAATGTAAAATAACAAATTTAAATTGCATGCAAAGAACTGCATGGGATTAACATAAAGTAGGCATTTTTGGAAAAGGAAGAGTTGTGGATACCCGTAGATATAGAAATGTAGATACCTCATTGGCTGTCAAGATCTGCTAGTTAACAATACTAAGAGATGCAGACTTGCTTAATATTGAACCTTAATTAGCCCCGCCCCCAGTGACTGAATCACCTCCAACCAGCAACCAGTACCAGCATCTTATGTTTATAACACCAGTGTCTGTGTGCAGTCACTGGCAGGGGTCACTCTCCAAAGGTTGACACCCAGAAACATAAGAACAACACCACCACACTCACTTTTCTATGAGTCTATATGTTGTTTTTTCAGACAACTCATTCTGCCTTCAAGCTTCGTTTTTATGTTACATAATGTCGCAGGAACTCCTCAGGCAGACAGAACATTCACTTCTCCCTGTGGATGTTCTCTAATGTGTTTGAATACAAGAGTTTAAATTCTCCTTTCTTGTTGTATGGGTTGATTTACTCCCTGAATGCACTCGTCCTCGACTCCTCCACCGACTCAAACTGAAGATTAAAAGCCCCAAAGAGACTCTTGGCTCAGCAGAATCAAAACCTTCCTCATTTATCTGAGAGGATGTTGCTGCCCTGCACACACACACAGATTTCAGGGGTACCTCTCCAGAGAAAAGATAAGAGAGCATAGTTGATGCGTGTCATTGTGCCAAACCACATCTCCAGGATCAAGTCAGCAGACTGCTAAATAATGTCAGAGAGGAGCTGATTAAATGACTTCCTCGGCTCGACTCCCCACCTGCAGAACTTCCTGCTCTCAGATCTTCACCTCACCCACCCTCCTCTGGAGGTTGTTGCCCGCAGTCATTTCTCAGGGATGCTGATATTTATCTGATAACTAATCCATAATTCATGGGGCTGATTTACATAAAATAACTGGGGTAAAAACTTAATATTTTATCAGGCAGGGAAACCAAAACCCACAAACAACCTACAGTACAGTGTCAAAACACAAAAGAGCAAACACTGACAAGTGATTCTTACGTAAAGCAGATTATAGCCGCTCCCAATATTAGGAGATAGTTCATCAAGATAAAGAAGAGAACACAATGACATGACATACGAGATTAAGATATATATCCGCTATAACAGCTATTCTCTATATACACTTTGTCACATTTTGAATTTATTGATTTTTTTCCCACCTCAGCCAGGAGTAAACCCCTTTTTGTGATATTTTGACTGTTTTTTGTTTTCAGCGTTTCAGGTAATATTTGTTCAGTTCACAGACCTGGACCCCGTCTACTCATTATATACCGTCCAACTTTATGAAACTACTGGTTCAGTTGTTGAGTGACTGAAAGAGTGCCTCTGCAGATGGAGTGAGAGCTCAGTGCAGGATGCTAGACAGCAGCATTGTTAGTGTGTAAGCGGAGCGGACAGAGATGTAAAGCTTCAGAGGATTAATGGAGTTGGTTCTTCTTACTGTCAGACGGATCCTGGATTAGTTCTGTACAGTGTCGAACAAAAAAGGTGGTTAGGAGCTCACAGGAGGAGATTATTCTGTTCAATCATGACTTTTATAGTTTCACTCTGCTCAGATCCCAAACTCCTGTTTAACATATGTATGATGTCAATTATATTCAGAGGATACAATCAAATAATAAAAGTCTGAGAGCTAAACCATAGTGAACAAATAAATACAACAACTGAACACAATCTGTACAGTTTGTAGCAAAGGAGGTGTGAAAGGTTTATTATTATTAATATTGATATTAGTATTGTTATTATTAGTGTTACAGTAAAAATGAGCAGAAAAGAACAACTGTTCCTGAGTCAGTTTGTCTACAATGATGCTGTTAGACTGACATCTGGTGGTCACCAAATGTTACAGGCCTCAGATTGTGTGTGTGTGCCTGTTCTCATTCAATGTCTTCTCAAACTGTAACTAACTTATTTTACTTATTTTATTAATATTTGCCAAATGCAGAACGGCCATTATCTCTTGTACTCCGTTCATTATGTTCACTGTGTTCATGATGTGTTTCTTTATCTGACTTCTAATCTCTAAAATGTGTCCAGACAAAGTTTACAGTTCAAAGTGTCAGAAACAAAATGGTGGACAAACATACAAATGTAAATATAATTTGACAGTATATTTAACATCAAGACCAGCTCGCTATCAGCCATGTCCTTGTCCCCAAATTAATATCAAGAGTTTCACCAATGATAGGACGAGTACTGACGCAGCCTGAAGTAGTGAGCTGAATAGAGGACGGGATGTGGGAAGATCTCTGATAGAAAGTATGAGTGAGTTCAGAGGGCAGTGTGGCCTAGTCTGTTCAGGTAATGTAGCCTGAGTTCATTTCTGTTTAGTTGACCTCTTTTATGGGCCCAGAACGTTATTGTAGATTTTGTAAATTGATTATTTTCACATTTTATGTGAATAAGCTCCTTTGTACCATCAGCCATCAGACTCCACAATGCCACAGCACCCAGTACCTCCAACTTCCTCAACCACAGCACCCAGTACCTCCAACCTCCTCAACCACAGCTCCCAGTACCTCCAACCTCCTCAACCACAGCACCCAGTACCTCCAACCTCCTCAACCACAGCACCCAGTACCTCCAACCTCCTCAACCACAGCTCCCAGTACCTCCAACCTCCTCAACCACAGCTCCCAGTACCTCCAACCTCCTCAACCACAGCTCCCAGTACCTCCAACCTCCTCAACCACAGCTCCCAGTACCTCCAACCTCCTCAACCACAGCTCCCAGTACCTCCAACTTCCTCAACCACAGCACCCAGTACCTCCAACACCCGCTGACTAAGACTGGTTTAAACTCCAACCTACAACCCTAACCCTACATGTGAAGTTTAGTTTTAGTCAAGCTGCTCAATATTTGCACACCATTTTCTACTTGAACATTGCATATTGTGTCTATACTTTCATTAATAGTCATATATTTTGTAATATTTTATTTTGTGATTTCTTGTTGTACCTCCACTTCCACTCTTTCTTTTGCACTACATGTTTGAGCTAATAAGATAAGATCTCTGATCTCTGGACAACAATTTATATTTATTCACATATTATCATTTTAGTTCTCCACTATTGCTTCTTCTTGTGTGAGTTAAAACACATGTTCTTTGTAATAAAGAAAAATGTTATTAGTTATCAACATTTAAAGTTAAAATCAAACACATCTTTAATCACTGTGTTTATTTTATACCAGAAGCCTTAGCACTATAAAACACAGTAAGTTATATTAAATAAACTCTTTCATATTAATAACTAAATTTAGCAAATCAAATTCAAATTTAATAAGTACAAAAAGTGAAGTGCTTTGAATACTTTCTAAAGTTTACTGTATTTGTTCACATGGGCTAATTTTGTATTATAACTTTGTATTCACTCACACTGAATCTTCTCTTTCACTCTGATCTGACTCTGCACACTGAAGTATTTAATCTTATTTTATTTGACCACTGTGTTATTTACAGTAGTTGATTATTAAAAGAAAAGATGGTTTATGTTTTACTCTACTAAGATAAGATAAGATGTACCTTTATTGGTCAACTGTAGGAGTAACAGACACAGCAGCAAAGGATATGCAGTAAAATGGTGTGCAACTGTATATGTGCAACCAGTCTTAGTCTGTGGAGGTTGGAGGTACTGGGTGCTGTGGTTGTGGGGGTTGGAGGAACTGGAGCTTTGGCGTTGTGGAGTCTAATGGCAGATGGTACAAACGAGCCTCCAAACCGTTTTGAGGCTCAGGCCTTGATCAGTCTGTAGCTGAAGATGCTCCTGAGCTGCCTCAGCTCAGTGTAGAGAGGATGACAGGGGTTGTCCATTCCCTCTCATCCTCTTCTCAGTCACAGTCTCCACACTGTCCAGCTCCATCCCCACCACAGAGCTGGCCTTCCTCATCAGCTTGCTCAGCTTGTTGGCAACCCTAGTCTTGACGCCTCCCCCCCAACAAACCACCACAAAGAAGAGGACACTGGCCACTACAGACTGGTAGAACATCAGTGGTAGCCGAGTGCACACGTTGAATGACCTGAGCCTCCTCAGAAAGAACAGCCTGCTCTGACCCTTCCTGTAGAGAGCCTCAGTGTGGTCGAGGTGTGAATCGGGGTACCTGAGGAGGTGGAGGGGGATGTGGGTCAAACCAGTTGAAGAACAGGTTCACCTACTGACCTTTTCATGCCAGTAATGCTCCTCACGACCCCAGGCACCCCCTCAACCCATTTTTCACATTGCTCCCATCCAGCTGCAGATACAGATCACTGACCTGTAAATGAGCTCGCTGTGGAAGAAGTCTCGTCCCTTCTGCCATAGCTTTACTCAACACAACTCCCCGGTAGCCGTTATGTGTCAATACCAGAATATATGTACTAATGTGTTTAGATCTATATTGTGTTAATGTTGTGTGTATACGTATAAGATTATGTAGCAACATGAGCATTGCTGTAGTCAGGTAGGAAGCTTCAGTTTTATCAGATGAAGGGTTTATACAAAATATATTTGAATAATGTTGTAACATCAAAAACATTTGAGCAATCACAAAATACATAATCCATTAGTGATAATATGAAGGTCAATGTTCAAATGTTACTTTCACTTCCTTATCATTCTTTATATTCCTAGTAAACCATTCTGACCTGCAGGTTTATAATATCTATAAATTTAACAGCTGCAGTCAAACATAGAGCACTGTTGAACAAACTGTCACTTCTCATACACATTGTCTCACACTCACACACACTTACACAGAGGTTGGAGCTTGAGTTAAACAGTTTTTATGTTTCAGAGCTGAGAGAATATATTTTCAGTGGGCTGTTACAGTTTTTTCCAGTTGCTAACACACTAAAATGACACGCATAGCACAATAATTTAGAGTGACACACAGAGAGAAGAACCTCTTCTCAAGTCTCCAAAACTCTAAACACATTTTCTGCTTTACTTTACTTTTTAAATGCACTGAACACGGTTCTCTACATAACAACAATCTGACATAAAGGGTAAATATATCTGCTGTGCAGATGTTGCACGGACTTGTTTGGTGAAAAATAAAAAAATAAATGTTTCAACAGCATGTGTGTGTATCTGCAAATATTTCTGTGCATGTGAACAATCTGAAGAATTTTCTACAATTGGAACTATTTTAGTATTAAAGCAAACTAAAGATGAGAGTGCTTTTCATTCTGCCCAACAGTGTGTAGTTGGTTAGACAAACATCTGGTAATATGAATGAACTGTGTGCCATTTGGTGCAAAAACTTTATTTTGATAATGCTATATTAAATATATATTATATATTATATATGTAGTTTTGGTTGCAGTGCTTCATTTTACAGGATATATGAGGTATTTTGCAGTTTGGGTGTGTGGTTTTGTGAATTGTGTTAAGTATTTTGATAAAACCAGCCTAGTTTGCAAAATTGTGTTTTAGCAATTAGAAAAAACTGTAATAGGCAGATGTTCACAGTTTTTCTTGATTGTTTACACACATTTTCTGAAAGCATGCCTCATACTCTCAGAACTCTACACACAAATCAAAAGACACACACACACACACACACACACACACACACACACACACACAAACACACACAACCCCTCAGTTCTCCTGCAAAACGAAACTTTACATTCAAAACATTTCTTCTCAAAATTGTATTTTGTTTTCTAATGACACACAAACCATCCTATGAATAGACATTTATAAGAACCAGTTGAACACTGATGTGCTCAATGTAAAACACTGAATGGAAAACACTTCTTCTCCATTCATCATAATGACTTAGGCCTTTATTGTTCAGTGTTACACTTACTACAGACAGTACATACAGAAGTGTGCCGTAAAATATTTGAGAATATTGTTTTTATACTCAGAACACACAAATACACGATAACAAATATATTTTTCCCCCAGAAACAATGTACACAGTGTCCATCCCAACCAACAGTAAGTTGCACATACAGTGGTCTACATACACACAACAGAAGAATTTACTGGATACAGTTACAGTAAAACAAATGAATAAACTATGCTGCATCCTCTGTTCTGTTTGGGTCTGGCCACAGCACCTCATCCACATCACAAGCAATGTTTTCTCTGGCCAAGCAGCGGGGGAAATATCGCCTAGCATGGCGAATCCAGCCATGAAAAGCATCAACTGCTATATCTAACCCTAACCTGTTGCCCTTTATGCTAAAGCTCTGATTGCTCATTGTAACACTGTGTGACAGGTGTTTGCCCATGTGATGAGTCAGTGTGCATAGTAGGGCAATTAACTGAATGACAGTGTGTTCCTGGTGAAAACAAGATATTTTCTCCATGAACATTGTGCCAAATGCAGAGAATTGTGTGTAGTGTTTTGAAAAAAGTGTGTTTTAGAACTGCAATTTGAGTGTAAAGCAGGAATTGTGTTTGTAGTTTAGTAGAATTGGTTCAGGGGGTCGGTGCATGAGTTACATGTTGTGGTCATTGCGTCTCAAGTACCAGTAATTGTGTGTAAACAATTGAGAAAAACTGTAATCACATGAGAAAAAATGTGTGAAATACATGTTTGGCAGTGTGGCTACATCCGTAAACATCCTCCTCAATCAGTACTGAGCATGTGCAACTCTAACAGCAATGAGAAGGAAATGAGAGAACTCACCCATTACCTGCATACAATATATACTGTATAGTGTATGTATCACATTTATATATTTTGGGCCACTCGAAGGTTGCTTCTGGATTTCTGGGCCGCCAGTTGAATATGGTTTATGGTTAGGGTTGGGTCAGAATGATATAGACAGGTTAATATATTATGAAGGTCAATGTTCCAATGTTGCTTTCACTTCCATATAATTACTCTTTATACTCAATAAATCATTCTGACCTGCAGGTTTATAAAATCTATAAATTTAACGACAAAAGCAACAATCTACAGTAACAGACTCTGAGTTCACAACCTGCAAGTCCAATGCTTGAAGGAGAGACATGTGAGAGACATACATGTCAATGTGTTCATCCAATAATTGAGTAACAAGGTTTGAAACCAAATTTCCAATTCTTCTAGACCTTCTTTCTATGGAGTACTACAAGGTGGATGATGTGAGTCTGTTGGACAAAGCAATTCATAGTTGATGGAGATTTAAAACAAATGAGTTGAATTAATATTAATTTTATTTATTAATTTATTATTAAGTTTGTTGAACAGATTAATGCAACACCTCCACCTCCTGCTGGAAGCAACAGTTGGTAGAGTCAGGAAACACTGGACTATGTTTCACATAAAGCAACCATATACAGACAATGCAGAATCAAATCATTTATTAGACTTTAGTAGACAGTGATCTGATGTTTATGAAACCACATTGAGGGAGTTGTTGGGGCTGCAGGTCAATCTGCCCCCCACCACCTAAACCCACTGTATTAGACTTTATTTGCTCTGTGTCACTTACAGTACGATACAGTATCTAATAATATCTACTAATAACTACATTGCAGTGGACAGGAGGGGGGGTTACTGACTTTTCTTTCTTCCAGAGAAATAATAAACTGGTCCATCCTGAAGCTGCTGTGAAGCTGTTAACATGGCAAGGTCAGTAACATTTCTAACACAGTATCAATAAGGGATAATGTTTGAGGTGACTGACTGTAATTCAGCATCCTGAAGTTACTTTTGTGACGGCTGTAGTCATTCTCTGATAATATACAGGCAACTGCTTTGGGTTTAGTTTGCAGGGTTTGGGGGGTTAATTTAGAAATTACTTATTACCTGTTATAAAAAATGCAGTCAGTAACTTAATCAAAGTATTCATGAAACTGTAATTGATTACAATTACTTGTACACTTAAATATCATTTCTCTGACATTCACACGTCCTATTTTAATTAATTATCACTTTTAAAAGTTGGTTTGTTGGCGCAAATGTGGTTACTTTATGAAATAAGGTTTCTGTGTTTAAATGTTTGCCATGGTGTGTCCCTCTGTCTTATGACTACCTGAGCCAGGTCATGACAATTGGGGGCTCGTCTGAAAGGTTAGTTTGAGGGTTGTTTTGGTGCTGCTGTTAGTGGCGTTGGTGTTCGTGGTTGACCAAGCTGATGTTCTTTTTATTGGCTGTGTGTTTTGTTTGCCAGAGCAGCTTTAGTTTAGCTCATCATGTGTTTTGCTGCAGGAAGCATTTGGTTCTGACCTGGGTCGAATTGTTATACCGTTCAGAAAGTAGGTTTTACTGTTGTGATATTCTTTTGGACAGAGATTCCTCTGTTAGGCTGTAAGGCAATTTCCTCTATGGATTGTGACTGTGTGTTTCCTTCTCGTTGTGTGGAGAGAAAGTGGCCAGAGCTGCAGGTGGGTGGATTTGATGGTTGTTCTATGTCATTGCCTGTACATAATTCTTATTATTACAGTCGGTGCCATGCATTAGTACCCATCTCAAGAGAAGTGGATGAGCTTTAGCTAGCTAGGTAGGTAGTTAGGGTGATTCTCTGTCAAGGGTTGTCAATTATAACAACTATAGCGCAGTGTTAATTTGACAGCAAATTCTGATTTAGTCTTAGTCTTTTGAATAACACACCATTTCGTTTTAGTCATATTTTAGTCATCTGAAATCTTTTAGTCTTAGTCTAGTTTTAGTCGACTACAAATCATAAGAGTTTTAGTCTTAGTCTAGTTTTAGACCAAATATTAGCAGATTTTAGTCAACTAAATCTACAGTGGACTTAGTCGACTAAATGTTTCTCCAGAATTTCATGCCTTGCTACTTTGTGCAAAATCAACAAGATTTGAACAGAACAGATTAGTGCAATTCTCAAATGTACAATAAAAGATGTATTGGCTGTAATGCCATTGCACAAGCTACCAAAGACATACTCCTTAATGTTCAAGTAAATAAAAAAAAACCTGCTCTCTCAGCATTGAAAATACAGGTAAATATCACATTAAACTAAAAAGCACACAACTCTGTAAGCATCATCTTCTTCTTCATCATCTTTTACTCTCGCATTCTGTGCAAAATCAAAGACATTTGAAAAGAAAAACAAAACATATGTAAAAGAAAATATGCATTGGTTGTAATGTCATTGCACACAAAATGAAATATTCTTCTGTTAATAATTAAAAGAAGTATCAATGAGCTCAACTCAAGACAAGTGAATTACATGCTAAGCTGCAATGCCATTATTGCGTGGAACAAAAAAAATCTCTCTGCTCTCATATTAAACAAAAAACAAAACAAATACCAGATCTTTCAAGTTGTGCATATACTACTACTCACTCTTGTGAGGTCACCTGTGATGCTGAATACCCTCTCTGCAAAAGCTTGAGAAGCTGGCATAGCCAACAAGTCTAACGCAAAAGGTTTTAAACTGTGATTAAAAACTGTCACTCTTTTCCAGCCAGAAGTCTGTTCCTGTGTCCTCAGTGATGGGATGTGAAAGTTTTTCCTTGTACTTGATGATCTGCTGTCTGATGCTGGTTGTGGAGGTTTTCTGTTTAGGCCCTGGTGTGGCATTTTGAGAGGAACCTAAACACTGGCTGCTTTGACGATGGCGCTGCTTCTGGGTCCTCAATAACCTCTTCTTCTGCATCATCTTCAGACTGGTCCACCTGTTTTGTGTGTGGGAAAGTGCATTTAACCACATAGTCTTCTGCCTGTTTCAGCAGTTCCTGGATATTTCCATCAGCCACATCAACATTAACAAGGATTTCACAGACAGTTGGGTTGACAAAGCAGGCAGCTGCTGCAAGTGGTGATAACTTTTCATCGGTTGAATCCAAGAGGCAAGCAAAACGCTGGTTCAGATTTGATCTCATTTTCTCTGCAAGAGTGGCGAGGTCTCTGTACCGAGAGTTCTCTGCAAAGTCAGTTAGGTGGCTCAGCAGATCAAAGAGGGCAGGAACCACTAGGGACATAGATGTGGTGACTCTGGAGGGTTTTAGTGCGTTCCGCAAAAGGCAGCAGTAGGTCATGCAATGATGAAAGCTTTTGCCACTCACTAGTAAGCAAGCTGTCCCATCCCATGTCATTTGTGATTTGACAGACTGCATCTTTGACTGTGAGGAGTCGTGTGACCATGTTGAATGTGCTTGACCAGTGTGTGGGGCAGTCATTTACAACAATAACACCACACTGGTCCAATAACCTCTGTGTTGCAACTGAGGACTTGCGAAAGAGCTTCACCACAGACCTTGCTTTATCAAGGACTCTTTTGACAGTTGTCACTTTCTGCAACATGTGGACCACAAGTTGTATGGTATGCACCACGCACGGTGTCCGGTCCATTTCCATGTCGACATGATGGTACCTAATAACAAGAAGAAAAGACAATCAAATAAGTCTAAACCTAATAAAGTGGCTGGTGTGTGTCTGTATATACTGTATATATGTAGTGTGTGGCAGGGGGAAAATCATTCATGTGATAATTGACTGTGATGTAAAAGAATAAACTAAACATGGCTCACTGCTGGTCACCATGTTACTCCCATTGTCCGTTATTACCGTCAGGATCTTCTCCTTTGGTATGGCCCACTCTTGCATACATTTATCCACACATGCCTTAATAGACTGTGTAGTGTGTGGGTGAGCTACTTGTTCAAGGGCCAACCATATGTATACAGGTTTACTTTGTTTAACACAAAAGTAGCATGCGCTTATAGCAAGGAATGAGGCTGTCAGTCCTTTTTTTGTCCACAAGTCAAGGCCAATGGATACTCTCCGGGCAGCAGCCAGTCTCTCTTTGAATTTCTGTCATGTTCATACTGTGTTTCAATCAAATTGCTCATTTTAGTTTTCCTTGGAATTGTTAGTCTCCTATCTACTGTCTCCATCATTAGCACAAAGTCCTCGTCTTCAATTGTTGAGTGGTAAACCTGTGCGTCCAATCCATCTAGCTATGGCCTGCTCCTTGGTCTGTTGTTCCTTCGATTCAGTTTTGTACTTTGAAGAACTTAGGAAAGCTGTAGAGATGGCCTGCTGCTGGGTTGCACTAGAAGCACTAGCTTTATTTCCACTTGGCCCATGGTCATCTTTGTCATCAGACGTCTTCTGTATCTGTGAGGGTGAATAAAGGGGGAATCAAGTTGTGATTTTTTTCTTTCTTGCCCAATCTCCTCAGATCTCTCTCTCTCTCTCTCTCTGTCTCTCTCCCTCTCACACACACACACACACACACACACACACACACACACACACATTTGTCCAGTCATATACAACACCACAACATCTACTATAATAGTACACATTTAATTCAAGTTGAGGATATTGAATATTTATACTCATATTAATTCAGTGAGACAATCGTCTAATCAATACAGTTCAGAGGTGGTTTCCTTTAGCTTCTATTTATTCCAAGTTGAGCGGTAACACGGTGGTTTATCTGATAAAATAATAATGTATTTCTGGATGAGTGGTCTGTAAATGTCGCTTCAAGTTGGTGGTGTTTTTCCCAGCGATTTTTGCTCCACACGGTTTACAGACGGTCTTGTTGTCCTTGTTGACATATGTGAAATGTGACCAGATGTCAATTCTTTGTTTTCGACCTAGACCTAGCTCTGACATTTCTGTTCTTCATGAGACATTGCCCTCGGACCGAGTGCACTGCAGAACGTTAGCGTGTTGCTAACGAGCGAAGTCAACTGATGAGTTCTGATTGGGTCTCTTCTCCATTCGTCCCTCCCTAACATATTCGTCTCATTTTTATTCGTTGACTAAAGTGTCAGTTATATTGCGTCACAGTCTTCGTCATCATTTCTGACTTTTTATTTAGTATTTATTTAGTTTTCGTCCTTGAAAAAGGTTAATTGACGAATATTTTTCGTCATAGTCTTTGTCAACGAAATTAACACTGATTCTGAGCTCACAGTCAATGTTACTGTTTTACCCTTCAGACAGACTTCAGGTCGGAAGAGGAGGTTCCGTGAGGAGGAAGAGGAGGACAGTGTAGACTCAGGATTCAGCTCTCTGTCTACACAGAGTGACCAGTCCATAGGGGAACCTCCATTCTTCAGGTATGAACCCTCAGATAAAGAGTAGGTAAACTGCTACTAAAGAACCGTCCACACAGAGAACGATAACTATAACAAGTACCCATACTGTGTGTGTGTGTGTGTGTGTGTGTGTGTGTGTGTGTGTGTGTGTGTGGGAGCTCCCGAACAGACTTGTGTCCTGATTCTTGTCCTCTGAGCTCACAGTCAGTGTTACTGTTTTACCCTTCAGACTGACTTCAGGCCGGAAGAGGAGGTTTCTTGAGGAGGAAGAGGAGGACAGAGCAGACTCTTCAATATCCAAAGGGGAACCTCCATTCTTCAGTAATGAACCCTCAGACACAGAGTAGGTGAACTGTTACTAAAGAGCCGTCCACACAGAGAACAATATCTATAACAACTAGAATGACTCATTTATTAATAGAACAGCAGGATATTCAGACTGTAGCTAATGATTATTTTCATTATAGATTCATCTGCTGATTATTTTCAGATTGATTAAATTAAACTCCTGAAATATCATCAGTTTAAAGTGACACCTGTACAGTGTTTCTTTAGTCCAAACCTCAAAATGATTACAAACCAACCAGGTAAAATAGTTTGTGTCTGATGGATTAATTTAGAATAAACAGCTGCATCAGAGGAGTCTGGTTATAATCTTCATTAACAGGAATTAATGGCAGATATTCATAATGCAGAATTCTTGGTGTCTGTGGTATAAAGACACTGAACTGCTTTACTGTGGGACTAAAAGGGTTTTATTAAGACAGCAAGTAGGGTGATTTTATGTATTTCATTCTATGTTCAGTGAGTTTTGAACTTGTGTCTTTACTTTTCTACAGGAACAGCTCGTCCAAATATAATGACATCATCTCTGAAAGTGTTCTGATCCAATCAGGATCTCCCGCTGTCTACCAGCTGAAACCAAAGAAAGAGAAGATTGGAACTCTAACAAGAATGACTCTTGGTGAAAAAAATCTGAACAAGACAAACAGAACCATTTTACTTGTTGGTGAAACAGGAGCAGGAAAATCTACTCTGATCAACGCTCTGGTCAACTACACCATGGGAGTGAAGTGGGAGGACAATGTCTGGTTTCAGATCGTAGAGGACGAGCAGAGAAGGCAGTCAGAGAGTCAGACATCAGATGTGATCGTTTATCAGATCTTTGGTTTTGAAGATGAAACTCTGCCCTACTCTCTGACCATCATCGATACTCCTGGATACGGAGATACCAGAGGGATTGAACAAGATGAAACAGTCAGACAAAGATTATTCGACTTGTTCCGCTCAGAGGACGGAGTCCATGAGATCAATGCAGTGGGTCTGGTGCTGAAAGCAACTGAGAATCAACTCAGTGACAGAGTGAGGTACATCTTTGATTCAGTGATGTCTCTGTTTGGAAAAAACATGGAGAAGAACATTGTTGCCCTCATCACTCACTCAGATGGTCTGACACCTGAAAGTGCTCTAAAAGCTCTAGAAGATGCAAACATTAAATGTGCCAAGAACGAGGAGAATGAGTCGGTTTATTTCCTGTTCAACAACCACCAGAACAAACAGAAAACAAAGAGAATCACAGCTGCTTTAAAAAGTGCATGGAGCTTAACAACAGTAGGTATGAGTCAATTCACTGACTTCCTGAAAGAAACTGAACCTCAGAAGCTGATGACAACTGTTGAAGTGTTGAATTCACGAATCAGACTCAAAGCCTGCATCCAAAACCTGAAAGAGAGAGTTGAGTTTATTGAAGTAAAACAGAAAGAAATCCAACAGACTGAGGAAGCTCTGAAGAAATATGAACAAGAGATGAAGAACAATGAGAAGTTCACTGTAGAAGTTGATGAGGTCTACAAAAATAAACAATCTATTGATGGTGGGGGGTGGTTGTTTTATGAAGGAGCTGTCTGCTGTAAAGTCTGTGAAGAGAACTGTCACTATCCTGGATGTACAATGACCTGGAGTCCAGCACGCTGTGTGGTCATGATAGATGGCCGCTGCACTTCATGTACCAAGAAGTGTCCTGTATCAGCTCATGTGAAAGAAAAGTGGATCTATGTGAACAAGACAAGAAAAGTTCAGAAGATCTTAGAAGAAGTGAAAGAGAAGTATGAAAAGAACAAGACAGAAAGTGAGAGCAGGTTGAGCATTTTGGGAAATCTAAAGAAGAAAACAGAAGAACTTCAGAAAGATAAAGATCAGTGGTTGGAAGAGTCCTTCCAGCATGTTCTCACACTGGAGCAGATCGCCCTGAATACTGATTCACTGTCCACTCTTGTCCACTTGGACTTCCTGATTGAGAAGATGAAGGAGAAAGGAGACACAGAGAAGGTCCAGAAACTGGAAGAGATGAAAAGACGAGTGGATAAAGATAAATGAGTCCGGGCAGCGTTGAGTTACGGGTTCAGTAAACTAACAGCATCTGGTAAAGAGCTGATGAAGTAAGTTCCAGCGTCATTGTGAGCTCTCAGTATCAACGACTGGGACATAGCTAACAGTTCTGCCTTTACATGGAGTGAGGACGCCCCCTGGTGGTTAATGTGGGGTACAACAGCTCCCTCCCAATAACACGTGCAGTGAACTCATGAACATCCTGTTGTTGGCTCCAGTTAATGTGTGTTATCTCAAAGTGCTCCAAGAACTGAGGACAGACTGCCTCTCCTCACTCACATCTGTGTAATGCTGATGATGGCTCTCGCTTGCAACCAATAAAGATCCACTGAGAATCTGAACATTGTGTCAGCTGCTAGTTTTCACTTTACACCACATTTTCTTTACTTTCTCTGAGTATTTAAGCTTTTTCTAAAGTGCTTTTCAGTCAGTACGAGGTTGAGATTTATTGTTGAAGTCTCAGTAAACGTCTCACTGCTATATAATATATAGAGAGTAACACTTTATCAGGGTTGGAGGATTACTTTAATGTAATCTGATACAGTTACTGATTACCTGTTAAAAATGTCAGGAACTTAATCCAAGTATAATGTCCTGTACTTTATCCACTACTGGCTGCTAACTGGGCTAATTGTTTCTAACATACGCTCATAATACCGATGTTCAGTCTTTACCAATACTTTGCAGATTAGAACCTTTATTTTTACTTGTCCTCTTTAGTCCATTGATCACTTCCATTAAGTAACTCATAACAATAAAACTACATATCCCAACGTAGTCTGAGCACAGTGAAAATTCGAAGGAAGGAAGGAACAGAACCAGAGACAGGGTCATGGGCGGCCGAGGCTCATTGATGCAGGTGGGGAGTGAAGGCTGGCCCGTGTGGTCCGATCCAACAGACGAGCTACTGTAGCTCAAACTGCTGAAACAGTTAATGCTGGTTCTGATAGAAAGGGGTCAGAACACACAGTGCATCACTATGATGGTCGCCCTAGCAGCCACACACTGAGGAAAGCACATTGTGGTAACTCTTTCATTTGTTTGATTAGGTTCAGAACATTAGACACAATACACAATAAATAACTGGACACAGATTTTAGATTCATAATACAGTTTTATTATCCATTTTTTAACAACGGATTGTCTTTTTGGGGTGCACACAATAAGTTAACTTCCTCTCATTGTACGTCACTTTTGGGTAGCATTATTACGTTAATTAATTTCCATTATTTTTCATTGCATTTTATTTCTTTCCGACAAAGGAAGTGCGGCTGAATGAGAGATGCTTAAAAGGGGTTGGGCAGAGAAGTGGGCTGCACCATGTTGGCCAGAATCATGGGGAGAGGCAGTGCTTTCTCCTTGAGTTTAGTTATTTCTGATTATTATGCTTTTTGATGCTTAGCATTTCATTATTTTCCTTAGTTAATATTGACCTGTGTTATCTGGATATTATTGGAGGTTATTATAGTCTGTTTAACTGTTATGTTTTAATCTATCCCCCTGTGTGTCAGAGTGATCAGCCACTATTTAAGTTTCCCCAATATCACAGTGGAGTTAGTTAGGTTGGTTGGCTTAGTATGTTCAGTTAATGTAGCCTGAGTTCATTTCTGTTTAGTTGACCTCTTTTATGGGCCCAGAACATTATTGTATATTTTGTAAATTGATTCTTTTCAATTCAATTCAATTTTCTTTTGTAAAAGTTTACCTTTGACTCCTCATACCTGCCAGCAATCACAGTCTGATGGTCTGGGACCAGTCAGGGAGCCCAGGTTGTCATAATTATATATTTAACAGTGTATATATTTTAATAATTCTATACTAAAATATAGTGTAAAATTACCCACAATGCAATATAAATTAGTATTTTACTATAATGAAGAAATGTGCTATTGTACAGTAAGTTTTTACAGGCTGTGTTTCTCAATCTACAGCAAAGCGTGTAGTCGAACTAAATCACTTAACTTACTGTTTAATATCATAACCAACAGGCTTTTATGAAATGACACATTCAAACAAGAAGAGGCAGACGTGTGACTTCTCCACAGCGCTGCACTGCCACCTACTGTCCATAGGTGAAAGCACACTTTCAGTGCAGCTCCTTCAGTTGAAAGGTTCAAGTTTACCAAAATAAAAGAAACTAAACCCACCAAGAAATGTGACCATACATTTTGTGCATCACACAAACGTACTGCGTCATGTGTGCACAATTTAATTTAATAAGATAAGATCTCTGATCTCTGGACAACAATTTATATTTATTCCTATATTATTGTTTTCGTTCTCCACTATTGCTTCTTCTTGTGTGAGTAAAAACATATGTCCTTTGTAATAAATAAAAATATTATAAGTTAAAATCAAACACATCTTTTTTTTTTTGCTTGTATTGCCTTCATTTGATAGGACAGCTAAAGACAGACAGGAGGGGGGGGGGGGCAGAGAGAGAGAGAGGGGATGACACGCAGCAAAGGGCCGCAGGTCGGATTTGAGCCCTGGGCCGCTGCAGCAAGGACTCGGTACATGGGTCGCCAGTTCTACTGACTGAACTAACCGGGCGCCCTTCAAACACATCTTTAATTGTGAAGTTCACTCTGTGTTTATTTTATACCAGAAGCCTTAGCACTATAAAACACAGTTAGTTATATATAACTATATATAGTTATAAGTTATATTAAATAAACTCTTTTATATTATTAACTCACAAATTCAGCAAATCAAATTCAGTGCTTTGAATACATCAGAGGTATTTCTAAAGTTTACTGTATTTGTTCACATGAGCTAGTTAATGACTTTGTATTCACTCACACTGAATCTTCTCTTTCAGTCTGATCTGACTCTGCTGATTAAGTATTAAATCTTATTTTATTTGACCTCTGTGTTATTTACAGTAGTTGATTATTAAGAGAACAGATGGTGTTTGTGTTTCTCTGCTGCCAGTGTTATTTCATTAATTTATTTGAAACAGTGGCAGGGGACAATATGTATTGCACCAGTTATAGCACAATGCTAAGGCTGTTGAGTCTGATTGACCTCCATCTTGTTGGAGGTGTTGGGTCATCCTCGATGACAGACCACAAACCGTCACAAAGAGTGGGCACTGTAACATCCAACCATCACCAACACCGAGTCTCTTCCTGTTTACCCTGTATACCAATGACCGTACCAGCCCCTCACCCCTCCCCCACATACATCAGATACACGACTGTCATCCTCGCTCTCCTTAATGACAATAACTCTGTTCTAAGCTATCTAAACTCCATCTCCAACATCACACAGTGGTTCACAGACAACTGTCACAAAAGCAAAAAAATGTTGATTAACACCTCCAGTACCCACAGCACAGACCCCATCTCTACCCACAATCCCAACACCTGCAGTTATATCTATCAATCAAGCCCAATGAAATTAATCAATTATCTAAATTACAAACATGTCTTAAGGACATAAAATCCTGGATGAGCTGCAATTTTCTGATGTTAAACTCAGAAAAAAACTAAATTCTTGTTCTTGGCCCCAAAAACCTTAGAGACTCACTGTCTAAAGATATAGTTACTCTAGATGGCATTAACTTGGCCTCTAGCACCACTGTCAGGAATCTTGGAGTTATCTTTGATCAGGATTTGTCATTTAACTCCCACATGAAGCAGACCTCTAGGACTGCCTTCTTTCATTTACGTAATATTAGAAAAATTAGACACATACTATCACAGACAGATGCAGAAAAACTAATCCATGCATTTGTTACTTCAAGGCTGGATTACTGCAACTCTTTATTATCAGGTTGCCCCAATAAGTCCATTAAAACGCTCCAATTAATTCAGAACGCTGCAGCACGAGTACTGACAGGAACTAGAAAGAGATCACATCTCTCCTGTACTAGCTTCTCTGCATTGGCTCCCTGTAAAATGTAGAATAGAATTTAAAATCCTCCTCCTCACCTATAAAGCTCTTCATGGTCAGGCCCTTCATATCTTAAAGAGCTCATAGTACCCTATTACCCCTCTAGAACACTACGTTCTCTGAATGCTGGGCTACTTGTGGTTCCTATAGTCTCTAAAAGTAGAACAGGAGCCAGAGCCTTCAGTTACCAAGCTCCTCTCCTGTGGAACCAGCTTCCAGTTGTGGTTCGGGAGGCAGACACCCTCACCACATTCAAGAGTAGGCTTAAGACATTCCTCTTTGATAAAGCTTATAGTTAGGACTGGATCAGGTGAGTCCTGAACCATCCCTTAGTTATGCTGCTATAGGCCTAGACTATCGGGGGATTTCCCATGGTGCACTGAGCTCCTCCCTCTCTCTCTCTTTCTGCACTCATTCATGTCCCTTTAATGCATGTTACTAACTCCACTTCTTCCCCGGAGTTCTTGTGCTTTCTCATCTCGCAGGTTCTCATGGATCCTGGTGGAGCCTCCTGCCATGGTCCTACTTGACTGCCATTGCCAATACTGTTGTTGCTGTGCACCTGTCTGTCTGTCTGTCTGTCTCTCGCTCTCTCTCTCTCTGCCTCTCTGCCTCTCTCTCTCTCTCTCTCTCTCTCTCTCTCTCTCTCTCTCACCCCAACTGGTCGAGACAGACGACCACCCACCTAGAGCCGAAGGATCTGTCCTAGGTTTCTGCCTTTTAACAGGCAGTTTTTCCTTGCCCTTGTCTCCAAGGTCTTGCTCATGGTGGTACTGTTGGGTCTCTGTAATTAATGTTAAAGAGTTCGGTCTAGACCTGCTCTATTTGAAAAGTGTCCTGAGATAACTTCTGTTATGAATTGGCGCTATACAAATAAAATTGAATTGAATTGAATACCCCAAACTACACCATTTTGAATTTTATTATCACTTTCGGCAAACTTTTCGCGTTGTATTTAAACGAACTCCTCCTAGGGAATTCATTGGATCTGCTTCAAAATTGGTCAGTACATGTTGCTAAGTAAAAGCTGTGCTATTTGTGCATGTACATTGAAGGGCGTGTCCTTGGTGTGCCGTCATTCGTTGGCCGTCCGTGCTCATTTTCAGTGAATTTTTCGCCTTGTATTTGAACTCCTCCTAGGGAATTTATCGGATCTACTTAAAAACACGTGCCAGAGCCAGGCACACTCAAGATTTCTTTAGAAATGTTCTAGTTGTATTTTGTGGCTCTTCTACAATAGGTTTAGATGTTTTAATGTTCAAAAAACACATAATTTTTCTCATACTGCCTACAGCTGAGCTCCTCTTTTCAGCCTCTGTCTGAATCGCTAGGTTTTAGCTCCTGTCTCTTTAAGACCCCCCTCCCGAAAAGCCCAGTCTGATCTGATTGGTCGGCATTATGATGCGGCTCACGCGGATGACGCGGCCAGAGCCCGTCTACGGTGAGCCTGGCCTCTCTCTATTAAGTCCCATTGTACCGAATACTGGTTGCAGTTCCAGCAAAGGTCCACTGGGGGCGATCGCCCATCAGTGCAGAATGAATGGGAGCAGATGGAGCTAGACGGCTACATTTGTCTCTTTCACCTGATTGTGGTTGAGAGATCTCAGATTTGATTGTAGTTTTTACAAGTTCAACATGGGTTATAGGTCGAAAGTTGAATGAACGAGTTCTTATGTCCTTTCTAAAAAATCTAACACCCAGCAATGTGTAATTTCTTTGCCTTTCGAATGCAACATTCAAATTACTAGACAAAAAATGATATCCTGAGAAAAGTGGATTTTGAGGGTATAGCTCCATAGAGCTCCATTCATTCTGCACTCATCCTGTGAGCGCCCTCACATGGAGCCAGAGGGGAACTGCAACAGTTCAGAACCCAGAAGTTTACCGAGAGTGGAAGTTCTCTCATTATTAGACGTTCTCTGACGCGGCTCACGCGGATGACGCTCTGGCCCCTCCCCTTCGTTGCCGGCAGGTAGCTCCTCACTGTTACTGAGATTATCTGCTTTTCTACTGTCAATATTAATTCAATAACTGCTTCTAAAGCAAAAACTTCACCAGCGGACATGTTAGAGCGGGAGTCTGACCTGAAATCACAGAGAAATGAACAACATCAACAATCAGGATTACAGCTTTCTGTGACGTTTTCCTCAGGTAAATACTGCTATATTAACTATATATATATATATATATATAATTAATATATATATATATATATATATATATATATATATATATATTAACCTCTATCTATCACATAATGTTAGTGTTTATACCTTAACTATGAGAACCAACACTGTGTTTTATGTCTTTCCAGGTACAGCAGTGAGCAGTGACCTACAGTCTACACAGCCCAGTGAAGTTAAACATATTATATATTACATAATATTAACAACATTAGTCAAGCAGTTGTTTCTAGTGAAGAAACAGCCAGTAAATGTACCAAAGTAATCAGAGTAATAGTATAATGATTACTGTAACCTCCCATCTGTTATATTCTTTATCCACATTAGTTTACTGAGACCATGGAAACAGAAACCTGGAATACTTTATCACATGTCAACATAACTGAAGGAATCACTCATCTAATAAAGTAAATTGTTCATGTGGTTTAAAAACTGCTAAGTAACCAACTGTAAACGGTACTGTATCCATATTTCATAGTCTGATATTTTAACTAAGTATTATTACCAAAGTTAACCTTCAGGTATTTGTAAAAGCTGCAATTATGTTTGAACCCCATTAAAAATACTGTATACTGAATATTCTATCATTTATATTATATACTGTGATGTAATTTATCTTCCAACATAATAAAGTTTGAATGTGAGACAGTAATGTATTGTGTTGCTTACAGTCATTAATACAGGTTTAAATTTCACATTTTCATATTGATAGATGACCAGATTTTCAACTCTTTCAAAATCTTCATAAAACCTCTGTGAAATAACATGTTATTTATATAAAACCACACTTATTACTGAATTTAAAAATTACCAAAACTCTTCTTAAAAGTAAAACACTTTATTTATATTTCATTCATATTCCAGTTACAAGTAACAAAGCTAGAACTTTTATGTAAACTGTGCAGATCATGTCCTCCATCAAGGTTTATGGTTTCTAGTATATTGAAGTGTAAGCTGGTGATGGAGCTCTGCAGTCAGTGTTCATCTTCATCAGTCTTCCTTTGGATACCCAGACTGTCCTGATGCTGCAGCTGTCTCTGTCCTCTGATGGGTCCAGGAACACCTGAGCTTCATCAGGTCACCTGTAAGACATGGAAGATTCAGTGTTACTTGTAAGGCAGCATATAATATATAGTATAATGTAATATACAGTATAATATAATATACAGTGTAATATAATACAGTGTAATATAATATACAGTATAATATAATACAGTATAATATAATATGCAGTATAATGCTCCAGACCAGGCTAACAGCCAGACTAACATTAATCCAGGTGATTCACCTGTATTTCCACCGTCAATCCTGTGAGGAATTAATGTGTTTTACAGCATGTCCATGGTCTTTCTAAGTATGTTCATCATTTTAATTATCCTGCATTAAAATATTACATATATATTGTCATTTCTTATTTCATTTAAATCTGTTGGCTGTTTGTAATTGCAACAGTCTTTTTATATTGATTCAAGTGGTAGTATTATTACTCAGGACAAGTGTTATATTGCTATGCTAATGAAGACTGCTTGTCAAAATAATAGGAATATCTATCTATCTATCTATCTATCTATCTATCTATCTATCTATCTATCTATCTATCTATCTATCTATCTATCTATCTATCTATCTATCTATCTATCTATCCATC
>NW_026136704.1:2045545-2122908 GCF_905237075.1 Dicentrarchus labrax
TAAAGAGCAGGGAGTCCAAAACTTCGATCAGTACGCCGTCCAACCAGGTGAGAGCATGCTAGCTGAGCTAATGCTAACCTAGCATGTGTAGTTACAGGCTTATTCCTGCACACTGTCATGTGGTAGTTGGCTGTGGTCTCTGATTGGTCGACAGGGCACCCCCTGCTGCCAGACTTCTTCCTGGACGACGCACCCGAGACACTGGTGAAAAGATGGAGGAACACGGTAAATACTATAAATACAGCAAATACTATAAATACAGTAAATACATTAAATACAGCAAATACTATAAATACAGTGCAAATACATTAAATACAGCAAATACTATAAATACAGCAAATACTATAAATACAGCAAATACTATAAATACTGTAAATACTATAAATACTGTAAATACTATAAATACAGCAATACTGTAAATACTGTAAACACAGTAAATACTATAAATACAGCAAATACTATAAATACTGTAAATACAATAAATACTATAAATACTATAAATACTGTAAATACAAAGTAAATACATTAAATACAGCAAATACTATAAATACAGCAAATACTATAAATACAGCAAATACTATAAATACAGTAAATACTATAAATACTGTAAATACTATAAATACTGTAAATACAGTAAATACTATAATACAGCAAATACTATAAATACTGTAAATACAGTAAATACTATAAATACTATAAATACTGTAAATACAGCAAATACATTAAATACAGTAAATACTATAAATACAGCAAATACTATAAATACAGCAAATACTATAAATACTGTAAATACATTAAATACAGCAAATACTATAAATACAGCAAATACTATGAATACAGCAAATACTGTAAATACAGCAAATACTATGAATACAGCAAATACTATAAATACAGTAAATACATTAAATACTGTAAATACTATAAATACAGCAAATTACTATAAATACAGTAAATACTATAAATACTGTAAATACAATAAATACAGCAAATACTGTAAATACTATAAATACTGTAAATACTATAAATACTGTAAATACTATAAATAATAGCAAATACTGTAAATACTGTAAATACAGTAAATACTATAAATACAGCAAATACTATAACACTGTAAATACAGTAAATACTATAAATACTATAAATACTGTAAATACAGCAAATACTATAAATACTGTAAATACTATAAATACTATAAATACAGCAAATACTATAAATACTGTAAATACTATAAATACTGTAAATACAGCAAATACTGTAAATACTATAAATACTATAAATACAGCAAATACTGTAAATACTTGTAAATACTATAAATACAGTAAATACTATAAATACTGTAAATACTATAAATACAGCAAATACTGTAAATACTGTAAATACAGTAAATACAGCAAATACAATAAATATATGAAATACAATAAATACAGTAAATACTATAAATACTGTAAATACTATAAATACTGTAAATACAGTAAATACAGCAAATACTATAAATACAGCAAATATAAATACAGTAAATACTATAAATACTGTAAATACTATAAATACAGCAAATACTGTAAATACTGTAAATACAGTAAATACAGCATATACAATAAATACAGCAAATACTATAAATACAGCAAATACTATAAATACAGTAAATACTATAAATACTATAAATACTATAAATACAGCAAATACTGTAAATACTGTAAATACAGCAAATACTATAAATACAGCAAATACTAAATACTGTAAATACAGTAAATACTATAAATACAGTAAATATAAATACTATAAATACTGTAAATACAGCAAATACTATAAATACTGTAAATACTATAAATACTTTATAAATACAGCAAATACTATAAATACTGTAAATACTATAAATACTGTAAATACAGCAAATACTGTAAATACTATAAATACAGCAAATACTGTAAATACAGTAAATACAGTAAATACAGCAAATACTGTAAATACAGTAAATACAGCAAATACTGTAAATACAGTAAATACTATAAATACTATAAATACTGTGAATACAGAAAATACCATAAATACTGTAAATACAGCAAATACTATAAATACTGTAAATACTATAAATACAGCAAATACTATAAATACAGTAAATACTATAAATACTGTAAATACTATAAATACAAATACTGTAAATACAGTAAATACAGCAAATACAGTGAAATACAGCAAATACTATAAATACAGTAAATACTATAAATACAGTAAATACTATAAATACTGTAAATACTATAAATACTGTAAATACTATAAATACAGCAAATACTGTAAATACAGCAAATACTGTAAATACTGCAATTTGTGTAAAATACAGAATACTATAAATACAGCAAATACTATAAATACTGTAAATACAGTAAATACTATAAATACTATAAATACTGTAAATACAGCAAATACTATAAATACTGTAAATACTATAAATACAGCAAATACTATAAATACTGTAAATACTATAAATACTGTAAATACAGCAAATACTGTAAATACAGTAAATACTATAAATACTATAAATACTGTAAATACAGCAAATACTATAAATACTGTAAATACAGCAAATACTATAAATACTGTAAATATAGTAAATACTGTAAATACAGTAAATATAGTAATTACTATAAATACTATAAATACTGTAAATACTATAAATACAGTAAATATAGTAAATACTGTAAATACATAAATACCGTAAATACTATAAATACTGTAAATACAGTAAATACTGTAAATACAGTAAATACTATAAATACTGTAAATACAGCAAATACTATAAATACTGTAAATACTATAAATACAGCAAATACTATAAATACAGTAAATACTATAAATACTATAAATACAGCAAATACTATAAATACAGCAAATACTATAAATACTACAAATACAGCAAATACTATAAATACTAATAAAATACTGTAAATACCGAAATACAATAAATACTGTAAATACTGTAAATACAGCAAATACTATAAATACTGTAAATATAGTAAATACTGTAAATACAGCAAATACTATAAATACTATAAATACAGTAAATATAGTAAATACTGTAAATACAGTAAATACTATAAATACAGTAAATATAGTAAGTACTGTAAATACAGCAAATACTATAAATACTATAAATACAGAAAAAATAAATATAGTAAATACTGTAAATACAGCAAATACTATAAATACAGTAAATATAGTAAGTACTGTAAATACAGCAAATACTATAAATACTGTATAAATACAGCAAATACTATAAATGCAGCAAAATACTATAAATACAGCAAATACTATAAATACTGTAAATACTATAAATACTGTAAATACAGCAAAGACTATAAATACTGTAAATACAGCAAATACTGTAAATACAGTAAATACTATAAATACTATAAATACAGCAAATACTATAAATACTGTAAATACAGTAAATACTATAAATACTATAAATACAGCAAATACTATAAATACTGTAAATACAGCAAATACTATAAATACTATAAATACAGCAAATACTATAAATACTGTAAATATAGTAAATACTGTAAATACAGTAAATATAGTAAATACTATAAATACTGTAAATACAGTAAATACTATAAATACTATAAATACTGTAAATACAGCAAATACTATAAATACTGTAAATATAGCAAATACTGTAAATACAGTAAATATAGTAAGTACTGTAAATACAGCAAATACTATAAATACTATAAATACAGTAAATATAGTAAATACAGTAAATACAGTAAATATAGTAAATACTATAAATACAGTAAATATAGTAAATATTATAAATATAGTAAATATTATAAATACAGTAAATATAGTAAGTACTATAAATACAGTAAATATAGTAAATATTATAAATACATTAAATATAGTAAATACTATAAATACAGTAAATACTATAAATACAGTAAATATAGTAAATATTTTAATACAGTAAACATAGTAAGTACTACAAATACAGTAAATATAGTAAATATTATAAATACATTAAATATAGTAAATACTATAAATACAGTAAATATGGTAAATATTATAAATACATTAAATATTGTAAATACTATAAATACAGTAAATACTATAAATACAGTAAATAAATATAGTAAATACTATAAATAACTATAAATACAGTAAATATAGTAAATACTATAAATACAGTAAATACTATAAATACAGTAAATACTATAAATACTATAAATACTATAAATACAGTAAATACTATAAATACAGTAAAATACTATAAATATTAGTAAATACAGTAAATACAGTAAATACTATAAATACAGTAAATACTATAAATACAGTAAATACAGTAAATACAGTAAATATAGTAAATACTATAAATACAGTAAATATAGTAAGTACTATAAATACAGTAAATACTATAAATACTATAAATACAGTAAATACTATAAATACAGTAAATACTATAAATACTATAAATACAGTTAATATTATAAATACAGTAAATACAGTAAATACTATAAATACAGTAAATACTATAAATACAGTAAATATAGTAAATACTATAAATACAGTAAATATAGTAAGTACTATAAATACAGTAAATATAGTAAGTACTATAAATACAGTAAATAGTATAAATACAATAAATACAGTAAATACAATAAATACAGTAAATACAATAAATACAGTAAATACTATAAATACAGTAAATACTATAAATACAGTAAATACTATAAATACAATAAATACAATAAATACTATAAATACAGTAAATACTATAAATACAATAAATACAGTTAATACTATAAATACAGTAATATTATAAATACTGTAAATACAGTAAATACTGTAAATACAGTAAATATTATAAATACAGTAAATATTATAAATACAAAATATAAATACTGTAAATACAGTAAATACAGTAAATATAGTAAATACTATAAATACTATAAATACAGTAAATATTATAAATACAGTAAATACAGTAAATATAGTAAATACTATAAATACATTAAATATTGTAAATACTATAAATACAGTAAACATAGTAAATACTATAAATACAGTAAACATAGTAAATATTATAAATACAGTAAATATTGTAAATACTATAACTACAGTAAATATAGTAAATATTATAAATACAGTAAATATTGTAAATACTATAAATACTACAGATATTACAAACACAGTTTCTAAAGTAGGATAATGAAATATATCTATAATTACATTATAATAAACAGCACACTGACCTCATTGTGCCTTTAAGCGTCACTGTGGCGCCCCCTGATGTCTCATAAAGACAAACCAGTCAAATTACCTGTTTTTTTTTTCTCCACGTTGCTAGGGGCGACCCCAGCCTTCAAACCACCGCCTCCCTCCAGTGGACCAATAGAAAGCACGTTTGACGCCATCAGAGGAGTCATCAACGAAGACGTCGTCAAGACAACACAGGGCATTTATCAGTTCGACCTATCAGGTAACAGTAAAGTTAGATTGTGTCCATATAAGGAGATTCTGTGGGCGTGGCAACAACATGAACGTCTTTATGTCCATATAAGGAGATCACAAAGGCGTTTGGTTCCTGGACTTGAAGAGCGGCGCCGGCAGCGCGGGCCGGGCCAGCCCGTCAAAGCCGACGTCATCATGGCGATGGACTCGAGCGACTTCAGCAAGATGTTTGCAGGTGAGCCGTCACCACGGTAACGCTGGTGTAAAACACAGCCATAGCGATGGATTTAGCGGCGTTGTTTCCGTGGTAACAGCTGTGTGTTGGCGTCCTCAGGGGAGCTGGAAGCCGACGATGGCCTTCATGTCGGGAAGCTGCGGGATCAAAGGCGACATGACGCTCGCCCTCAAACTGGAGAAACTGATGACCCGCATGAGCAAGGCCAAACTGTGAGACTGAAGCCCCGCCCCCAGACCCACTCAGGCCCCGCCCACCCGCTGTACATGTTGCCTTAATAAAATAATAATGAAATAATAACATTTTAATAAAACCTTAATAAAAAACTGAAAACGTTGTGGTTTCATTCAGAGAACTCTGTTTATATCTCTGATATTATTATACTGAGGACATTCAGCACACAGACCATTATTAACATTAGAATTAATGTTAATATTCATATATAAATATATATGTATATTTTTATATATATATATATTTATATATATATCTATATATTTATATATAGATATATATAGATGTGTGTGTTGCAGCCAGTCACTCCACCATCTCTCCCTGTTGCGTGTCAACAAGTGTGAAGTGTGTATTTCAGCCTGTGTGTGTGGATCAATAAACTGTCTTATGTGTAAAAGCTGGTGTCACATTTTACACATCAAACAATAAAAACTGTTTAAGTAAAAACCCTCCTGTTTTCTTCTTCTGTGATCTCTTAGTAAAAGGGGCATTTAATTATCATATTAATATTAATATATATATTATTATTAATATCTATATAAGGACCGTGCATGCCTATAAGTAAGAATACCTGTCAGATAAATGGGAGTGTGATAAATATTCAAGTTCCTCAAAACTAAAACGTTTGGTTTCCTTTATTATAATTATAAAATAATATACTATTATTATTATTATTATTATTATTATTATTAGAGTTATGAAGTATCAGAGTATCAGTATCTGTATAAATCTACAAATATCAGTATCTGCTGTCGGACACCATAAAACAATGAGCATGAGTGATTCACTCAGTCTCTCAAACACACCTGCGAGTGCAGCTGCTGAACTTCCGGTTCTCAAGTTATCCAATCAGAGGCCGGATCCAGGTGTACGGGAGGGCTTTTAGTCGCAGCTGTGGCGGCTCCGGCCGTCAGCTTCCAGCCGCTCTTCGGTCGTTCCCCTCGGCAGAGAACAGTGGAGCATGTCGGCGGTTCTCGGACGGATGACGACGACGACGACGACGACGATGATGATGATGATGGTCTGGGTTTGGATCAGTCTGCTGACTCTAGCCCGGTTCAACACGGCACAGGACCAGCACCGGGACGCCGAGCTCACGGCGCTGCTGGAGGAGACCGGGGAGCGGCGGAAGACTTTCTCCGGTGCCAGTGTGGAAGTTCCTGAACGGTAAAAAGATCCACCTGTGATCAATAAAGGAAGTTAAATCCAACATGGAGTTCAGAGTTTGTCCTGATGAAGTGAATGAAGTGATTTAAATAGTTTCACACTCACTTTGTTTTTACTAACTGCTCATTAAACCCTGAAATATAATTAAATAAATGTAACCTTCCTCAACCAGCAGACATAATAAATGTAATTATAATTAAACTGCTGTTAATATTTACATTTATTGTATCATTAATGAAAAAAATCAACTTTTGTTAAAAAATGTCTCTTAGCTTCTCTGAGCCACTAGCTTAGTCCAGCTACGGCCACGCCCCCTGTGGTTCTCTCTGCTGCCTTTAGTGGGCGCTAGCTATCAGAACTGAAGTTGAACTGGATTCCTTCCCATCATGCATCAGCAGTAACTCTTTCTGTTTCAGAGCGCCGTGACGGTGGTGAGGCGTCAGATTTCCGGCCGGGCGCAGTATCTCTGCAGCGGCAGCTCGCTGTCTGTTCGCTTCTCGCTCATTCGACACACTGATCTGCGCCTGGCAGGTGAGTTTGATTCGTCCACCAGCTGCAGAGATTTTACACACTTGGATTGCCAGAATGAAATATAGAAGTTTAGTTTACTGACTGATTCAGTCTCATTATATAATGTCACACCAGGAGCATCAGCAAGCTTTAGCTCAAACTATAAAACGTTAAAAAGGTTCAAATGAAACCTATTAAACTCTTTACACCGGCACACTGCAGTGGGGGCGGAGCTACAGAAATCTTCATGTGCTTTAATCAGTCACATTTAATGTTTACTGAAGCTGCCAAATTAAGATTAGCGCATGGTGTTGATTCATGTTTCTAATAAATTTTCCCCACTCAGCGACACACCCGCTGAGGAACCAACTCTGGTTATTGGCAGCTCCATAGTCAGAAACGTGAAGTTAGCGAAGCCAGCGGCCATAGTTTAATGTATCCCTGGGGCCAGAGCGGGCGACATTGAATCAAATTTAAAACTGCTGGCTAAAGATAAACATAAATACAGTAAGATTGTTATCCACGTCGGCGGTAACGACACCCGTTTACACCAATCGGAGGTCACTAAGATTAATGTGGAGTCGGTGTGTAATTATGCTAAGACAATGTCGGACTCCGTAGTTTTCTCTGGACCCCTGCCCAATGTGACCAGTGATGACATGTATAGCCGCATGTCGTCATTCCACCGCTGGCTGTCGAGGTGGTGTCCAGCAAACGATGTGGGCTTCATTGATAACTGGAAGCCTTTTTGGGAAAACCTGGTCTGATTAGGAGAGACGGCATCCATCCCACTTTGGATGGAGCGGCTCTCTTATCTAGAAATATGGCGAAGTTTATTTCTAAAAACCTGACAGTCCAGAGTTAGGACCAGGAAGCAGAGCTGCTGTCTTACACACTTCTCTGCTCTTTCTTTAGAACAGTCACCCACCCAAAACCCCATAGAGACTGTGTCTGTCCCCCGACCACCTAAATTATTTAAAGAAATAAAAACAAGAGGAGTTCAACATAAAAATCTAATAAAAATTAAAAACAACTCAGTAGCACAAAATAAGAGAATGAAATGTGGACTGTTAAATATCAGGTCTCTGTCCTCTAAAGCTGTTTTAGTGAATGAATTAATATCAGATTATGATATTGATTTACTTTGTCTTACTGAGACCTGGTTGTCCCACGAGGAGTATGTTAGCCTAAATGAATCCACCCCCCCAGTCATATTAATACTCTCATTCCTCGAGGCACAGGCCGAGGAGGTGGAGTGGCAGCCATATATGATTCGGAAGCGTTTTAATGGACCCTAAACCTAAACTAAATTATAATTCATTTGAAAGCCTTGTTCTTAGTCTTTCTCACCCAAACTGGAAAACACTGCAGCCAGTTCTATTTGTTATAGTGTACCGCGCTCCTGGACCGTACTCTGATTTTATATCTGAATTCTCAGAGTTTCTATCAAGTATAGTCCTTAAATCAGATAAAGTAATTATTGTAGGTGATTTTAATATTCATGTGGATGTTAACAATGACAGCCTTAGTAATGCATTTATATCATTAATAGACTCAATTGGCTTCTGTCAGAGTGTAAATAAACCAACTCATTGTTTTAATCACACTCTTGACCTTGTTCTATCATATGGCATTGATATTGAACATTTAATAGTCTTCCCACATAATCCTTTCCTATCTGACCATTATTTAATAACTTTTGAATTCATACTATTAGATTATAAGCCATTAGGCAAAACTTCTGTCGTGGAAATTCTTCCCAAAGTTGAGAGGTGCTAAGTCTCTGAAGAACTTTCAAGCCGGTGTGATAATCAAGTCACTTTACTTCATGCTGCATGGAGAGAGAAGGTCACGTCATGGATGTTCTCTCCCGACTTCCAAAATGCTCTCCCTTATATACATTTCAGTGCATCTCATTACATCACAAACAATGAAACCCCTGTGTGTCTTGCAAATGTTACTCCTGTAAATCCAGGTCTCTCTCACCAAATGGTCCTTTGATGTGTGACTTCCCCCTGGCTCTTCCTATCATAAACTCAACCTTTGACCAGGGGCACATCTATTTTATTACCCCCAAATCCTGTTTCTCTCCCACACTTCCTACAGCAGATGTCTATCTGACAGTGCTGTAGCTAAATTTAAGGAGGAGATTCCCTTCAGTGTTTAATTCAATGCCATGTCTGAATTTAAGAGTCCTATAACGACTTTAGTCCCTCTGAAATTGATAATCTTGTCGATAGTGCTACAGGCTCACTACGATCAACATTAGACTCTATCGCTCCTATAAAAAGGAAATTATTAAACCATAGGAGACTAGCACCTTGGTATAACCACCAAACCCGCCAGTTAAAACAAATAGCTAGGAAATCTGAAAGGAAATGGCGCTCTTCCAAATTATCAGAATATCGCTCAAATTGGCAAGATAATCTTAAAACCTATAGAAAGGCCCTCCGTATTGCCAGAGGAGCCTATTACTCAGCTCTAATAGAAGAAAATAAGAACAACCCTAGGTTCCTCTTCAGCACTGTAGCCAGGCTGACAGAGAGTCACAGCTCTATCGAGCCACATATCCCCATAAACTTAAGTAGCAATGACTTCATGAGCTTCTTCTATAATAAAATTATTACTATTAGAGAGAAAATTAATCACCAACTGCCATCAACAGTTATCAGTGGCTCTCCAAGTTCAGGGACTTCTGTCAATGTAAACTTAGATGTATATTTAGACTGTTTTTCTGCTATCGATCTTCATCAGTTAACTTCAATCATTTCTTCATCGAAGCCATCAACCTGTCTATTTAACAGGCAGTGTTTCCTTGCCCTTGTCTCAAAGGTCTTGCTCATGGTGGTACTGTTGGGTCTCTGTAAATGTTAAAGAGTTCGGTCTAGACCTGCTCTATTTGAAAAGTGTCCTGAGATAACTTCTGTTCTGAATTGGCGCTATACAAATAAAATTGAATTAAGTTTTCTAAGACTTTTTTTTTTTACTTCCAGTAAAAGCAGGGTCCCCAATAGAAGCCTGTCTCCATTAAAAAGCTGGCTGTGGCTCCACGTTCTGACAAAACAAGTTTAACATTTATTCAGATGCTGCAAACAAGAGAGCAGATTGTAAAGTCTGTACAGTCCGTTCCTCCATTATTTATTCAGGGTCCACCCATCAGAACAAAGTGTTTCATTAAATAAATCTGAGTTGTGAATATGATGTCTGTTTGCCTTTAATCAGCTGAATATAACAATCATTGTGTTCGGTACCTTTTAGAATGACACTTTTTTTATCTACAGAGGAAGCAGGTCCTCTTCCGGTGGAGTCCGCCATGTTTGTACAGTAGCCCAGAGTGGACAAAAACACTGGATCTAGAGCGACTTTCATGTTTTTCACAAGTTCTGCAACCAGTTTCTCTTCCACAGCCCGATCTCATTCCCAGGTTATCAAACGCTCTAAATCCCACACTGGTCCTTTTAGGTTAATCCTAATTAATGGGTGATGGGTTACTATCTTTTTATTTTGTCCTATCGTCTTTCCACAGACGGGAGGAGGTTGTTGACAGATGGATGTCAAGGTTCTGTTCGTAACCTCGGGCCGTGGATGCTGCTGACGCTGCCTTATACCAGCTGCCACTTGGCATTATGGGTAGGAACATTTAAAAAAAAAAAATAAATAAAAATAAATAGATATATAGAGATAGAGATATCTCTATATATATATATATAATATTTATATATATATATATATATATATATATATATCTACTCTCTATATATATATAGATAGAGAGATAGAGAGATAGAGAGATAGATAGAGAGATAGAGAGATAGAGATAGAGATAGAGATATAGATATATAGATATAGAAAATATATAGATATATAGATATATAGATATATAGATATATATATATATAGATATCTATAGATATAGATATCTATATATAGATAATATAGATATATATATATATAGATATCTATAGATATATCTATCTATATATCTATCTATATATCTATCTATATATCTATCTATAGATATATATTAGATTATCTATCTGATTTTCATTATCACCCTAAATACCAAATGTTCATAATTTCTACTCCCCTTTTTTAATTTTGATTTAGCGATAAACTGTCTGATTACTTTGCTTCTGATATAGTCTGCTTAAAGATAAGAGCTAGAATGAGTTAAATATTGACTTTTCCCCCTGGTGACGGTTGTGTTTTTTCACTCTCGAGGTTTCAAATGGAACCTGGTTTCGTCAGCTGAGACTTCGTTACTTTGACCATCTGCTGCAGGCAAACGTAACTGGTCTGGCCACCTGTGAGAATCCTGCAACATCCCTGCAACTGATGCCACCGTTGGTGACTTGCAGAACAACAGATGTCACTGTGAAACTGCCTCTTGGAACGTCGGGGCGCCCGTGGTGGTGGTCGCCGTGGGGGTCGTCGTCGGGGCATCAGACGTGTCAGCCAGTGGTGGGGCGCCCGTGGTGGTGGTCGTCGTCGTGGCGCCCGTGGTGCTGCTGGTGGTGGTCGTCGTCGCCCGGGGCGCCCGTGGTGCTGCTGGTGGTCGTCGGCCGGGGCGAGTGGTGGTGGTGGTGGTGGTCGTCGTCGTCGCGCAAGTGGTGGTGGTGCTGGTACTGGTGGTAGTCGTCGGGGCACCAGGGGTGTCGATTCCGGTATACGGCCCTTCAGAAATTTCATCAAATCCCCACAACTCAAAGATTTCTGTGTCAGCATCAGTCACTTCGTCATTCCGGAACCCACTGGGCTCCGTCGGTTCCCTGGATGACGGGCTCCACTAGAACTTGCTCAAAGTCCCAAAGCTCCCACAGGTTGGGGTTTTGGAGAGCTCTTGGGTGTCGATCCCGCCTAGTTTGTGTTGCTGCAGTGGAACAAGCTGCCAGCATCGTGGATGTTTTCCCAGCAGAGTCTAAATAAATCACTTCAAAGATTGAATCCCAGGGCACCCGGCGCACCCAGGACACCCGGGGCACCCAGCGCACCCGGGGCACCCGGGACACCCGGGACACGGACGCCCCCGAGCGCCTACAACGGGCGCCCTGCTGACTACCACCACCATGGGTGGCCCCCAGCGCCCCAGGCGTCCCGATGACGACCACCACCACGGGCGCCCCACCACTGCCTGACACGTCTGACCCACCCATTCACCCCCTCACGTGTGTGTGTGTGTGTGTGTGTGTGTGTGTGTGTTTAATAAACCAAAGCATTACTAAATCCGTCTATTCCCTTTTTTCCTAACTTGTAAAGATTTGTTTGACTTGAGACTATTGAGATGCGCCTGTAGATTTAAATTAGAATATCATGGTAAAGTTCATTTCTTTCAGTAGTCAAATTCAAAAAGGGGAAACTCGTATAGATTCATTACACACAGTGAAACATTTCAGGCCTTTATTTCTTTTAATTTTGACTATGGCTTACAGCTAACAAACCCAAAATTCAGTATCTCAGAAAATTTTAATATTAGTACTAGTTCAATATTGTTGACTCACAATGTTACACTCTAATCAGTTAATTAAGTCAACACCTGCAAAGGTTTCCTGAGCCTTTAAATGGTCTGGTTCAGTAGGTTACACAATCATGGGGAAGACTGCTGGCTTGACGGTTGTCCAGAAGACAGTCATTGCCACCCACAAGGAGGGAAAGCCACAGAAGGTCATTGCTAAAGAAGCTTGCTGTTCAGAGTGCTGTATCCAAGCATATTCATAGAAAGTTGAGTGGCAGGAAAAAGTGTGGTAGAAAAAGGTACACAAGCAGCAGGGATAACCGCAGCCTTGAGAGGATTGTGAAGCAACGACCATTCAATAATTTGGGTGAGATTCACAAGGAGTAGACTGAGGCTGAGTCAGTGCATCAACAGCCACCACACACAGATGTATCCAGGACATGGGCTACAACTGTCAGAAGCGTCTTACCTGGGCTAAGGAGAAAAAGGACTGGACTGTTGCTCAGTGGTCCAAAGTCCCCTTTTCAGATGAAAGTGAAGTTTGCATTTCATTTGGGAATCGAGGTCTTCCTCCCAAAGTCTGGAGGAAGAGTGGAAAGGCACAGAATCCAAGTTGCTTTTAGTCCAGTGTGAAGTTTCCACAGTCAGTGATGATTTGGGGATCTGCTGGTGTTGGTCCCCTGTGTTTTATCAAGTCCAAAGTCAACGCAGCCAAATGTCTACCAGGACATTTTGGAGCACTTCATGCTTCCTTCTGCTGACAGGCTTTATGGAGATGCTGATTTCATTTCCCAGCAGGACTTGGCACCTGCCCACTCTGCCAAAGGTACCAATACCTGGTTTAATGACCATGGTTTTACTGTGCTTGATTGGCCAGCAATCTCACCTGACCTGAACCCCATAGAGCATCTATGGGCTATTGTCAAGAGGAAGGTGAGAGACACCAGACCCAACAATGCAGACGAACTGAAGGCCGCTATCAAAGCAACCTGGACTTCCATAACACCTCGGCAGTGCCACAGGCTGATTGCCTCCATGCCACGCTGCATTGATGCAATAATTCATGGAAGATTAGCCCCGACCAAGTATTGAGTGCATATATGAACATACTTTTGAATAAGCAGACATTTCTGTGTTAAAATGTATTGGTCTTATGAAATATTCTAATTTTCTAAGATACTGAATTTTGGGGTTTGTTAGCTGTAAGCCACAATCATAAAACTTGAAAGAAATAAAGACTTGAAATATTTCACTCTGTGTGTAATGAATCTATATAATGAGTTTCACTTTTTGAATTGAATTTCTGAAATAAATGAACTTTGTCATGATATTCTAATTTATTGAAATGCACCTGTACATTCATTAATTTCTGATAATTAATCAGACATATTGTGACAGAAACTTTTATTTTATTGTGTAATCTGCTATAGTGATTTAACTCCTAGCTTTAAACTGGAAACTGGAACCCATGTTTTAGGACGTCTATCAGTAGAAAACGGCATCAACAGGATTCTCTTATTGTAAGGTAGAAAATGTCCATAATGGGCTTTTAAAAAGAACTTGAACAACATAAAACCAACTGAATAAGTTTGATATTCAGTATCTTTTGATGGTGAAGCATTTTTAAACCTTCCTGTCCAATGAGAGCGCTCCAAACTAATCTCTGCCTAAAGGAATATAAACAGTTCCCACAACATCAGGGGTTGCTCCTCTGTTTAAAGTGGATAAACAAAGTTATAATGCATTGAAATACAACTGTGTGCTTCAGAGTTGTATCTGAACGTCAGTGAATAATGGTCGAGTAAGGTCCGATCACAGACTCAAACTGCCTAGCTTAGCAATTCAGACTAATCTTTAGCTAAATGACATTATATAGAACAACCTTCCTCCTCCCATGTGCTCCGCTACATCAGGCGGATAGAAGTGATGGATGCCTCCTGAAAGATTAAGATTTAATAGGAGCCATTAATTAATAATTGTATTATATTAGGTTAGTGATGGTTCATATTTCTTGGTGAATGTGATGAGTTGGTGTTTCTGATATATTTTCATTATTTTGTCTGTGTGACTGAATGCTGAGTCACATGGATGTGAGCGGAGCCACTGAGCACCTGTCCACCTGTGAGTGTGATGAGTTTATTCACTGTGAATAATTATGAGTTCACGCTCCTTACTCTAGTTTGTATCTTATAAAATTATTAAATGCATTATTTCCTATCTAAGATCACAAATCTAAGTTCTGATCTGTGACTTCAGGTTTCACCCACGACCAGGACACATTGTGTTACTTTGTTTTTAAATGTTTGTCTCCTTCAGTTGAAAATGACCAAAGACAAGCAATCGTGGACGTTGTGCCAGCCTATTTCCTGCCTAGCAACCAGGAGCCAATCGTGACTAGTGAGAGGAATCAACCAATCAGGAGCAGCAGCTCTCTGGTTGTCCTGTTTTCGTGTTGCTTCGAGCTAATTTTAATTAAATTAAACTAACATGAACTTTTAGTGGGTTTATCTGGATGTCTTAAGGGTCTGAACCACTGACGGTGTAGTATATAGTGCCGTGCACTTATACTGTCACGATGATGTTAGTGAAGTGTAGGCAGAGGGATACTAGGTTGTGATGATGTCTAGTTCCCGGGCTACCGGAGTGAGTGTAATGCAGGCAACGTGTGGGCAATAAAGCGACACTGTTGGAGTTAAAGACAAGCCTACGGATGTCCATTATGTATGTCGAGTCACCCGGCCATGAAGAACTATAACATGGTGTCAGAAGTTGGTCCAGTTCGTCAGTTTGCCGAAGTCGAAAAACACCAGAGTTTTGCTAGCTAAAAGTTGTGCTAGTGGTAGCGTCCCTAAAAAAGTAGACGCACGGAGACCTGCAACGACAGGGAGACGGTATGATGGAGCAGTTCAAACTACCATCGCCACTGGTGTTGACAGGCAACTTGGGAGAAAACTGGAGAAGATGGGAACAGCGCTTCCAAATCTACATGACCGCGAGTGGTGCAGAGGGTAAGGATGAAAAGATCAAAGTTTCCATCTTACTGCACGCACTAGGAGAGGAGGCTCCAAGTGTATACACACTTAACCTTCCAGAAGAAAAGACTGTGAAAGATGTTCTCACAGCTTTTGAAGCATATTGTCTGCCCAAGAAAATAATACAGTGTTTGAGAAAGGCACCAATTTTGGGCATACCCTATGACAGCCTCTGTCTCCATTGATAAATATGTGACGGAGCTCAGACAAAAAGTAAGGGACTGTGAATTTGACAAACCGGAAAACGACATGATCAGAGACAAGATTGTGTTCAGTATGAATGACCAGCGTCTTAAAGAGAGACTTTTAAGAGAGCCAAATCTTACATTAGAAAAGGCCATAGACACTTGCCGTGCTGAGATCGCCAGAGCTCAAATAGAAGCAATGAGCGCAGCCACTCAAGAGAGATCTGTACATACAGTGCATAAGAAAAAACAGGACAGTCAACCACGCAATAAAGGGACTAAAGCAACCTTTTCAACACACACAAAGCAGTGGACATGTAAACACATGCAGAAAATGTGGGAAAATCACACCAGCCCAAACAATGCCCAGCATATGGAGTTTCCTGCCACAAGTGTGGTAAACAGAACCACTATGCAAAGATGTGTGGGTCAGGTAAAGCACAGCATAGAAGGACAGTGCATGATATCAGTCCAGAAATTGACACTCTGTTTATTGGAACAGTGAACATTGACCAGCTCGACTCAGCCTTGACAAGTCCTGGTACTCTGAAGTACAGGTTGACAACATGTCCGTAAGGTTCAAATTGGATACAGGAGCAGAGGCCAATGTCCTACCACTGAGGATGTTTAAGTCCATGAAAAAGGAAGGCCAGACGGGAAAGGAGAGCACACCTGCAACTACAGCCCACAAAACAGTGCTGGTGGCTTATGGAGGGATGAGGCTGAGGCCAGAGGGGTTACTCACACTCAAGTGCTCTACACCCAAAGCTCATGCAAGTCTGCCGTTTACATATCGAGACACTCATCCACACCTATCCTAGGGGGAGATGCTTGTGTAGACTTGCACCTGGTAAAAAGGCTGGACATCGACAAACTGGATGTGAAACATCCAACTACGAAGGAGGAGCTGATAGCTCCACACCCAACAGTCTTTGAAGGTCTGGGGAGTTTGCCGGAGAATATCACATCCACACAAACCCCAAGGCTACGCCAGTCATACATGGCTGCAGAAAAATACCACTGGCCATGATGGATAAACTCAGAGACACTCTTGATGACCTGTTACAAGCAGATGTGATTGCACAGGTGACGGAGCCAACACCATGGGTAACTAGCCTTGTAATCACAGAAAAGAAAGATAAGAAGAAATTGAGGGTTTGCTTGGACCCCACTGATTTAAACAAAGCAATACTAAGACAGCACTACTCCATCCGCACAACAGATGAAGTTTTGTGCAAACTTGCTGGTAAGAAGATATTCACAGTGCTGGATGAGAAGGACGGCTACTGGCAAGTAAAGCTTGACAAGGAGTCATCGCTGCTGTGCACATTTAACACACCGTGGGGAAGATATAGGTTCAAACGTTTGCCGTTTGGAATCAAGTCAGCAAGCGAGGTTTTTCAGCAGCGCAATTGTGAAGCGTTCCGTCGACATACAAGGAGTACACATCATAGCTGACGATATGATCATCGCGGCAGCTACAGAAAAAGAACATGATGAGATAATACAGAAAGTGATGACCAGAGCAAAAGAAGCAAATGTGAAATTCAACAAAGAGAAAATACAGTACAAGGTGAGCAGCGTCAACTACATGGGCCACGTCGTCACTTCAGAGGGTGTGAAAGCAGACGAGGCAAAAGTTAAAGCCATAGCTGAGATGCCTCCACCCACTGACAAAGCAGGACTACAGAGGATGCTAGGCATGACAAAATACCTGGCGCAGTACATCCCAGGCAAGGCCACCATAACAGCGCCGCTAAGACAGCTGCTCAGGAAGGACAATATGTGGCAGTGGCAACACGAACATGACGAAGCAGTCAAAAAAACTGAAAGATGCTCTCACAAATGCTCCTGTGCTCAGATTCTTTGATCCACAGAAACAGCTCATCATACAGGCTGATACGTCTAAGGACGGCCTAGGAGCATGCCAAGTGCGGCCGCCTCGGTGTGTTGGTGCGCTTTGTTTTTTCTTGCTTTGTGTGTTAATTCAGTTTTCGGCTGTGATACCCGGGGCTCTTTCACTAAAGAAGAGCTCATGAACATCAGGGGAACAACTCCAGCTGATCTCTTTCCCACTTTTCTTATTTCTTCCGTGGAATTATTGGACATTGTGGTCAAAAGTGCGCTCACCTTTGCTCACGCAGTGAAACGCAGGAGGAGAGGGAGACGTGCCGGTGCGCTTGTGCGTCTCCGCCAGCGCGGACATCGTACGCCGTTACCTGGAATATTCCTCTCCAATGTGCGCTCACTGTGCAACAAAATGGACCAACTTCAGCTACTTCTGGGGAAAAACAGTGACTTTTCTTCATCCTCTGTTTTATGCTTCACAGAGACGTGGCTGAGTGGATCGGTAACCGGACTCTGCGCTGCAGCTGGCAGGCTTCCAACTCCTCAGAGCGGATCGTGACACAGAACTCTCCGGCAAAACAAAGGGTGGAGGTATCTGTTTTTATACCAACAGTAGCTGGTGTAATGATGTGACAGTGATCCAACAGCACTGCTCTTCTACTCTGGAATCTTTCTTTATAAACTGCAAACCTTTTTACTCCCCCCCGTGAGTTTGTTTCATTCATTCTGGTCGGTGTTTACATTGCACCGCAGGCCAACGTGCAGGATGCACAGCGCATACTCGCCGACCAGATACTGTATGTGGAGCAGACTAACCCGGACTCTTTAGTTATTGTCCTCGGTGACTTTAACAAAGGAAACCTCAGTCACGATCTTCCAAAATATAAACAGTTTATTAAATGCCTGACCAGAGAGAAGAATATACTGGATCATTGTTACACTACAGTCAGCGGAGCTTATCACGCCGTCCCCGCCGCACTGGGCCTCTCCGACCACGTCATGGTCCACCTGATTCCCTCATACAGGCAGAAATTAAAGCTCTGCAAACCTGTTGTGAGGACATCAAAGCAGTGGACCAGTGAAGCTGTGGAGGATCTCCAGGCGTGCTTGGACTCTACTGACTGGGATGTGTTCAGGACTGCTACTAACAGTCTGGATGAGTACACAGAGGCTGTGACGTCATATATCAGCTTCTGTGAGGACTGCTGTGTACCATCACGCACCAGGGTGAGTTACAACAACGGCAAACCCTGGTTCACAGCCAAACTCATTCAACTACGGTTGCAGAAGGAGCAAGCGTTCAGGAGTGGGGACAGGGACAAGTTTAAGGAGTCCAAGTACAAGTTTAGGAAGGCGGTGAGAGAAGCTAAACATCAGTACTCTGAGAAACTTCAACACCAGTTCTCAGCCAACGACTCTGGTTCTGTCTGGAAGGGGCTCAGACAGATAACTAACTACAAGCCCAAAACCCCTCACTCCATCAATGATCTGCGCCTGGCAAACGAGCTGAATGAGTTCTACTGCCGCTTCGACAGACAAAGGAGCAGTCCTGACACCATCCCCCGTGACACCCCTCACCGGCCCCACCTCACCAGTCCCTCCCCCCCCAGCCCAGCAGGAGCTGGGGCCACTTCACAGCTTCACACCTCTGTGAATCCCTCCTCCTCCACCACAGTGACGACTCTCTGCCTCCAAGAGAGGGACGTCAACAGACTCTTCAAGAGGCAGAACCACCGCAAAGCAGCCGGACCAGATTCTGTCTCTCCATCCACCCTGAAGCACTGTGCTGACCAGCTGTCTCCGGTGTTCACTGACATCTTCAACACCTCTTTGGAGATATGTCACGTGCCAGCCTGCTTCAAAGCATCGACCATCATCCCTGTACCCAAGAAAGCAAGGACCACAGGACTAAATGACTTCAGACCTGTTGCCCTCACCTCTGTGGTCATGAAGTCTTTTGAGCGCCTTGTGCTTTCCCACCTGAAAGCCATAACGGACCCACTCCTGGACCCCCTGCAGTTCGCCTACAGAGCCAACAGGTCTGTAGACGATGCAGTAAACATGGCCCTACACTTCACCCTCCAGCATCTGGACTCCCCAGGAACCTATGCCAGGATCCTGTTTGTGGACCTCAGCTCTGCGTTTAATACCATCATCCCTGCTCTGCTACAGGACAAGCTCTCCCAGCTCACTGTGCCTGACTCCACCTGCAGGTGGATCACAGACTTCCTGTCTGACAGGAAACAACACGTGAAGCTGGGTAGAAATGTCTCTGACTCCCAGACCATCAGCACCGGATCCCCTCAGGGCTGTGTTCTTTCTCCTCTACTCTTCTCCCTGTACACCAACAGCTGCACCTCCAGTCACCAGTCCATCAGGCTCCTGAAGTTTGCGGATGACACCTCCCTCATTGGGCTCATCTCTGGTGGAGATGAGTCCGCCTACAGATGGGAGATTGACCATCTGGTGACCTGGTGCAGCCAGAACAACCTGGAGCTAAATGCTCTAAAAACAGTGGAGATGGTTGTGGACTTTAGGAAGAACCCAGCCCCACCCGCCCCCATCATCCTGTGTGACTCCCCAGTCGACTCTGTGGAGTCTTTCCGCTTCCTGGGTACCATCATCACCCAGGACCTCAAGTGGGAGCTGAACATCAGCTCCCTCACCAAGAAAGCCCAGCAGAGGATGTACTTCCTGCGACAGCTGAAGAAGTTCAACCTGCCAAAGACAATGATGGTGCACTTCTACACTGCCATCATCGAGTCCATCCTCACCTCATCCATCACCATCTGGTACGCTGCTGCCACTGCCAAGGACAAGGGCAGACTGCAGCGTATCATTCGATCAGCTGAGAAGGTGATCGGCTGCAATCTGCCATCCCTCCAGGACCTGTACGCCTCTAGGACCAGGAAGCGTGCAGGTAAGATTGTGGCTGACCCCTCCCACCCAGGTTACAATCTCTTTGAGGTACTTCCCTCTGGCAGGAGGCTGCGGTCCATCAGGACTAAAACGTCTCGCCATAAAAACAGTTTCTTCCCGTCGGCAGCTGGCCTCCTTAACAAGGCCCGGATTACCCACTGTCATTGACTCTTATACCCACCCTGTATATAAAGTATGCATTACATTAATGCTCCCACGTTCTTCTGCACAGCTTTCTATTTCTCTTCTTATCTTTATCTATTTATTTGATCCCAACTGCCAATAATCCCGTATTGATCCAGCCCTTCGTCATTAGTCTTAATGTTCTTCTTCTCGGTGTTACAGGAAGTTAGCCGGCCGCACGCTCTTCATCACCGGGGGCAGTCGAGGGATCGGTAAGGCCATCGCTCTGAAAGCTGCCAGAGATGGAGCCAACATCATCATCGCCGCCAAGACCGCTGTGCCCCACCCCAAACTGCCGGGAACCATCTACAGCGCTGCGGAGGAGGGTGAGGAGCTAACAGACTACATGCTAACAGATTAAACCCTGTTTAATGAGACGGTGACTCTGACCCAGCATGCTCTCTGTTTCAGTGGAGGCCGCCGGAGGGAAAGCGTTGGCCTGCATCGTCGACATTCGCGACGAGCAGCAGATCGGAGAGGCCGTTCAGAAAGCTGTCGACAAGTTTGGAGGTACATTCACACTCTCACCTGTTCGCTACGAGTTAATATCCGCACATTTTTATCAAGATATTTATGTATGTATGTATGTATGTTTGTATGTATTTATGTATGTTTGTTTGTATGTATGTATTTATGTATGTTTGTTTGTATGTATGTATTTATGTTTGTATGTTTGTTTGTATGTATGTATTTATGTATGTATGTTTGTATGTTTGTTTGTATGTATGTATGTTTGTATGTATGTATTTATGTTTGTATGTATTTATGTTTGTATGTATGTATGTATTTATGTATGTATGTATGTATGTATGTATGTATTTATGTATGTATGTATGTTTGTTTGTTTGTTTGTTTGTTTGTTTGTATGTATGTATTTATGTTTCTGAATGAAATTAGTTTTTCAAATTGTTGCTCTATTAGATAAATGAGAAGTTGTTCTGGGTTTATGGCTCAGTGTATCAGTGGGTGGGAAGCTGGTGAGGGATCACGTCAGGGAGACTTCCTGCCCCAACAGTGACATCATCATCAGCTTGTTTCTGATTGGCAGGAATCGACATCCTGGTGAACAACGCCAGCGCCATCAGTCTGACAGGAACTCTGGAGACGCCCATGAAGAAGGTGGACCTGATGCTGGGAATCAACCTGAGAGGAACCTACCTGACGTAAGAGTCTGACACACTGCTAACGAGGTTAATTAACTCGGCTAACGAGTCATACTGTTAAACTAGCATGCTAATAGACTTTCATTGTTAACTAGAATGTTGTAGTTTTGTTTAACTCGTTAACGAGCGGAGTTAACGAGCGGAGTTAACGAGCGGAGTTAACGAGCGTCTGTATGTGTCAGGTCTAAGATGGTCCTCCCTCACCTGCTGAAGGGTCACAATCCTCACATCCTGAATCTGTCGCCTCCGCTCAACCTCAACCCCGTCTGGTTCAAGAACCACACAGGTAACCATAGCAACAGACCACTCAGCATCCCATCATACACCTGTGCAGTACTAACGCGTGGTTTGTTTGTTTTATTCAGCGTACACAATGGCGAAGTACGGTATGTCCATGTGCGTCCTGGGAATGGCCGAAGAGTTCAGAGGTCAAATCGCTGTCAACGCCCTCTGGCCTAAAACCGGTCAGTGGCTAAGTGTTAGCATGCTAACAGGCTCCTCATTGACCCTCCATGACGCTAACCCTGCTCTGGCCTGTGTGTTGTTACCGTAGCGATACAGACGGCAGCAATGGACATGTTGGGCGGAGACGGAATTGGGAAACAGTGTCGTACGACTGACATCATTGCGGACGCCGCCACGCAATCCTGTCCCGATCGAAGGACTACACAGGTCACTTCCTGGTGGATGAGGACGTCCTTAAAGAGCAGGGAGTCCAAAACTTCGATCAGTACGCCGTCCAACCAGGTGAGAGCATGCTAGCTGAGCTAATGCTAACCTAGCATGTGTAGTTACAAGCTAGCTTTCCTGCACACTGTCATGTGGTAGTTATTGTGGTCTCTGATTGGTCGACAGGGCACCCCCTGCTGCCAGACTTCTTCCTGGACGACGCACCCGAGACACTGGTGAAAAAGATGGAGGAACACGGTAAATACTATAAATACAGCAAATACTATAAATACAGTAAATACATTAAATACAGCAAATACTATAAATACAGCAAATACTATAAATACAGTAAATACATTAAATACAGCAAATACTATAAATACAGCAAATACTATAAATACAGCAAATACTATAAATACAGTAAATACATTAAATACAGCAAATACTATAAATACAGCAAATACTATAAATACAGCAAATACTATAAATACAGTAAATACTATAAATACTGTAAATACTATAAATACAGCAAATACTATAAATACAGCAAATACTATAAATACAGTAAATACTATAAATACTGTAAATACTATAAATACAGCAAATACTATAAATACAGCAAATACTATAAATACTGTAAATACTATAAATACAGCAAATACTATAAATACAGTAAATACATTAAATACAGCAAATACTATAAATACAGCAAATACTATAAATACAGTAAATACTATAAATACTGTAAATACTATAAATACTGTAAATACTATAAATACTATAAATACTGTAAATACAGTAAATACTATAAATACAGCAAATACTATAAATACTGTAAATACAGTAAATACTATAAATACAGCAAATACTATAAATACTGTAAATACAGTAAATACTATAAATACTGTAAATACAGCAAATACTATAAATACAGTAAATACATTAAATACAGCAAATACATTAAATACAGCAAATACTATAAATACAGTAAATACTATAAATACTGTAAATACTATAAATACAGCTAATACTATAAATACAGCAAATACTATAAATACAGCAAATACTATAAATACTGTAAATACTATAAATACAGCAAATACTGTAAATACTGTAAATACAGCAAATACTATAAATACTGTATATACAGCAAATACTATAAATACTATAAATACAGCAAATACTGTAAATACAGTAAATACTGTAAATACAGTAAATACAGCAAATACTATAAATACTATAAATACAGCAAATACTGTAAATACAGTAAATACTATAAATACTATAAATACAGTAAATACTATAAATACTGTAAATACAGCAAATACTATAAATACTGTAAATACAGCAAATACTATAAATACTGTAAATATAGTAAATACTGTAAATACAGTAAATATAGTAAATACTATAAATACTATAAATACTGTAAATACTATAAATACTGTAAATACAGTAAATACTGTAAATACAGTAAATACTATAAATACTGTAAATACAGCAAATACTATAAATACTGTAAATACTATAAATACTATAAATACAGCAAATACTATAAATACTGTAAATACTATAAATACTGTAAATACAGCAAATACTATAAATACTGTAAATACAGCAAATACTATAAATACTGTAAATATAGTAAATACTGTAAATACTGTAAATATAGTAAATACTGTAAATATAGTAAATACTGTAAATACAGCAAATACTATAAATACAGTAAATATAGTAAGTACTGTAAATACAGCCAATACTATAAATACTATAAATACAGTAAATATAGTTAATACTGTAAATACAGCAAATACTATAAATACAGTAAATATAGTAAATACTGTAAATACAGCAAATACTATAAATACAGTAAATATAGTAAGTACTGTAAATACAGCAAATACTATAAATACTGTAAATACTATAAATACAGCAAATACTATAAATACTGTAAATACTATAAATACTGTAAATACAGCAAATACTATAAATACTGTAAATACAGCAAATACTGTAAATACAGTAAATACTATAAATACTATAAATACAGCAAATACTATAAATACTGTAAATACAGTAAATACTATAAATACTATAAATACTATAAATACAGCAAATACTATAAATACTGTAAATACAGCAAATACTATAAATACTATAAATACAGCAAATACTATAAATACTGTAAATATAGTAAATACTGTAAATACAGTAAATATAGTAAATACTATAAATACAGTAAATATAGTAAATACTGTAAATACAGCAAATACTATAAATACTGTAAATATAGCAAATACTGTAAATACAGTAAATATAGTAAGTACTGTAAATACAGCAAATACTATAAATACTATAAATACTATAAATACAGTAAATACAGTAAATATAGTAAATACTATAAATACAGTAAATACAGTAAATATAGTAAATACTATAAATACAGTAAATATAGTAAATACTATAAATACAGTAAATATAGTAAATACTATAAATATAGTAAATATTATAAATACAGTAAACATAGTAAGTACTACAAATACAGTAAATATAGTAAATATTATAAATACAGTAAATATAGTAAATACTATAAATACAGTAAATATAGTAAATATTATAAATACAGTAAACATAGTAAGTACTACAAATACAGTAAATATAGTAAATATTATAAATACATTAAATATAGTAAATACTATAAATACAGTAAATATGGTAAATATTATAAATACATTAAATATTGTAAATACTATAAATACAGTAAATACTATAAATACAGTAAATAAATATAGTAAATACTATAAATACTATAAATACAGTAAATATAGTAAATACTATAAATACAGTAAATACTATAAATACAGTAAATACTATAAATACTATAAATACAGTAAATACTATAAATACAGTAAATACTATAAATACTATAAATACAGTTAATATTATAAATACAGTAAATACAGTAAATACTATAAATACAGTAAATATAGTAAATACTATAAATACAGTAAATATAGTAAATACTATAAATACAGTAAATACTATAAATACTATAAATACAGTTAATATTATAAATACAGTAAATACAGTAAATACTATAAATACAGTAAATATAGTAAATACTATAAATACAGTAAATATAGTAAGTACTATAAATACAGTAAATACTATAAATACAATAAATACTATAAATACAATAAATACAGTAAATACTATAAATACAGTAAATACTATAAATACAGTAAATACTATAAATACTATAAATACAGTAAATACTATAAATACAGTAAATACAGTTAATATTATAAATACAGTAAATACTATAAATACAGTAAATACAGTAAATACTATAAATACAGTAAATATTATAAATACAGTAAATATTATAAATACTATAAATACTGTAAATACAGTAAATACAGTAAATATAGTAAATACTATAAATACTATAAATACAGTAAATATTATAAATACAGTAAATACAGTAAATATAGTAAATACTATAAATACAGTAAATATTGTAAATACTATAAATACAGTAAACATAGTAAATACTATAAATACAGTAAACATAGTAAATATTATAAATACAGTAAATATTGTAAATACTATAACTACAGTAAATATAGTAAATATTATAAATACAGTAAATATTGTAAATACTATAAATACTACAGATATTACAAACACAGTTTCTAAAGTAGGATAATGAAATATATCTATAATTACATTATAATAAACAGCACACTGACCTCATTGTGCCTTTAAGCGTCACTGTGGCGCCCCCTGATGTCTCATAAAGACAAACCAGTCAAATTACCTGTTTTTTTTTTCTCCACGTTGCTAGGGGCGACCCCAGCCTTCAAACCACCGCCTCCCTCCAGTGGACCAATAGAAAGCACGTTTGACGCCATCAGAGGAGTCATCAACGAAGACGTCGTCAAGACAACACAGGGCATTTATCAGTTCGACCTATCAGGTAACAGTAAAGTTAGATTGTGTCCATATAAGGAGATTCTGTGGGCGTGGCAACAACATGAACGTCTTTATGTCCATATAAGGAGATCACAAAGGCGTTTGGTTCCTGGACTTGAAGAGCGGCGCCGGCAGCGCGGGGGCCGGGCCAGCCCGTCAAAGCCGACGTCATCATGGCGATGGACTCGAGCGACTTCAGCAAGATGTTTGCAGGTGAGCCGTCACCACGGTAACGCTGGTGTAAAACACAGCCATAGCGATGGATTTAGCGGCGTTGTTTCCGTGGTAACAGCTGTGTGTTGGCGTCCTCAGGGGAGCTGAAGCCGACGATGGCCTTCATGTCGGGGAAGCTGCGGATCAAAGGCGACATGACGCTCGCCCTCAAACTGGAGAAACTGATGACCCGCATGAGCAAGGCCAAACTGTGAGACTGAAGCCCCGCCCCCAGACCCACTCAGGCCCCGCCCACCCGCTGTACATGTTGCCTTAATAAAATAATAATGAAATAATAACATTTTAATAAAACCTTAATAAAAAACTGAAAACGTTGTGGTTTCATTCAGAGAACTCTGTTTATATCTCTGATATTATTATACTGAGGACATTCAGCACACAGACCATTATTAACATTAGAATTAATGTTAATATTCATATATAAATATATATATATATATTTATATATATATATTTATATATATATCTATATATTTATATATAGATATATATAGATGTGTGTGTTGCAGCCAGTCACTCCACCATCTCTCCCTGTTGCGTGTCAACAAGTGTGAAGTGTGTATTTCAGCCTGTGTGTGTGGATCAATAAACTGTCTTATGTGTAAAAGCTGGTGTCACATTTTACACATCAAACAATAAAAACTGTTTAAGTAAAAACCCTCCTGTTTTCTTCTTCTGTGATCTCTTAGTAAAAGGGGGCATTTAATTATCATATTAATATTAATATATATATTATTATTAATATCTATATAAGGACCGTGCATGCCTATAAGTAAGAATACCTGTCAGATAAATGGGAGTGTGATAAATATTCAAGTTCCTCAAAACTAAAACGTTTGGTTTCCTTTATTATAATTATAAAATAATATACTATTATTATTATTATTATTATTATTATTATTATTAGAGTTATGAAGTATCAGAGTATCAGTATCTGTATAAATCTACAAATATCAGTATCTGCTGTCGGACACCATAAAACAATGAGCATGAGTGATTCACTCAGTCTCTCAAACACACCTGCGAGTGCAGCTGCTGAACTTCCGGTTCTCGTTATCCAATCAGAGGCCGGATCCAGGTGTACGGAGGGCTTTTAGTCGCAGCTGTGGCGGCTCCGGCCGTCAGCTTCCAGCCGCTCTTCGGGTCGTTCCCCTCGGCAGAGAACAGTGGAGCATGTCGGCGGTTCTCGGACGGATGACGACGACGACGACGACGACGATGATGATGATGGTCTGGGTTTGGATCAGTCTGCTGACTCTAGCCCGGTTCAACACGGCACAGGACCAGCACCGGGACGCCGAGCTCACGGCGCTGCTGGAGGAGACCGGGAGCGGCGGAAGACTTTCTCCGGTGCCGGTGTGGAAGTTCCTGAACGGTAAAAAGATCCACCTGTGATCAATAAAGGAAGTTAAATCCAACATGGAGTTCAGAGTTTGTCCTGATGAAGTGAATGAAGTGATTTAAATAGTTTCACACTCACTTTGTTTTTACTAACTGCTAATTAAACCCTGAAATATAATTAAATAAATGTAACCTTCCTCAACCAGCAGACATTATAAATGTAATTATAATTAAACTGCTGCTAATATTTACATTTATTGTATCATTAATGAAAAAAATCAACTTTTGTTAAAAAATGTCTCTTAGCTTCTCTGAGCCACTAGCTTAGTCCAGCTACGGCCACGCCCCCTGTGGTTCTCTCTGCTGCCTTTAGTGGGCGCTAGCTATCAGAACTGAAGTTGAACTGGATTCCTTCCCATCATGCATCAGCAGTAACTCTTTCTGTTTCAGAGCGCCGTGACGGTGGTGAGGCGTCAGATTTCGGCCGGGCGCAGTATCTCTGCAGCGGCAGCTCGCTGTCTGTTCGCTTCTCGCTCATTCGACACACTGATCTGCGCCTGGCAGGTGAGTTTGATTCGTCCACCAGCTGCAGAGATTTTACACACTTGGATTGCCAGAATGAAATATAGAAGTTTAGTTTACTGACTGATTCAGTCTCATTATATAATGTCACACCAGGAGCATCAGCAAGCTTTAGCTCAAACTATAAAACGTTAAAAAGGTTCAAATGAAACCTATTAAACTCTTTACACCGGCACACTGCAGTGGGGGCGGAGCTACAGAAATCTTCATGTGCTTTAATCAGTCACATTTAATGTTTACTGAAGCTGCCAAATTAAGATTAGCGCATGGTGTTGATTCATGTTTCTAATAAATTTTCCCCACTCAGCGACACACCCGCTGAGGAACCAACTCTGGTTATTGGCAGCTCCATAGTCAGAAACGTGAAGTTAGCGAAGCCAGCGGCCATAGTTAAATGTATCCCTGGGGCCAGAGCGGGCGACATTGAATCATATTTAAAACTGCTGGCTAAAGATAAACATAAATACAGTAAGATTGTTATCCACGTCGGCGGTAACGACACCCGTTTACACCAATCGGAGGTCACTAAGATTAATGTGGAGTCGGTGTGTAACTATGCTAAGACAATGTCGGACTCCGTAGTTTTCTCTGGACCCCTGCCCAATGTGACCAGTGATGACATGCACAGCCGCATGTCGTCATTCCACCGCTGGCTGTCGAGGTGGTGTCCAGCAAACGATGTGGGCTTCATTGATAACTGGAAGCCTTTTTGGGGAAAACCTGGTCTGATTAGGAGAGACGGCATCCATCCCACTTTGGATGGAGCGGCTCTCTTATCTAGAAATATGGCGAAGTTTATTTCTAAAACCTGACAGTCCAGAGTTAGGACCAGGAAGCAGAGCTGCTGTCTTACACACTCCTCTGCTCTTTCTTTAGAACAGTCACCCACCCAAAACCCCATAGAGACTGTGTCTGTCCCCCGACCACCAAAATTATTTAAAGAAATAAAAACAAGAGGAGTTCAACATAAAAACCTAATAAAAATTAAAACCAACTCCTCAGTAGCACAAAATAAGAGAATGAAATGTGGACTGTTAAATATCAGGTCTCTGTCCTCTAAAGCTGTTTTAGTGAATGAATTAATATCAGATTATGATATTGATTTACTTTGTCTTACTGAGACCTGGTTGTCCCACGAGGAGTATGTTAGCCTAAATGAATCCACCCCCCCAGTCATATTAATACTCACATTCCTCGAGGCACAGGCCGAGGAGGTGGAGTAGCAGCTATATATGATTCGAGTGTTTTAATGGACCCTAAACCTAAACTAAATTATAATTCATTTGAAAGCCTTGTTCTTAGTCTTTCTCACCCAAACTGGAAAACACTGCAGCCAGTTCTATTTGTTATAGTGTACCGCGCTCCTGGACCGTACTCTGATTTTATATCTGAATTCTCAGAGTTTCTATCAAGTATAGTCCTTAAATCAGATAAAGTAATTATTGTAGGTGATTTTAATATTCATGTGAATGTTAACAATGACAGCCTTAGTAACACATTTATCTCATTAATAGACTCAATTGGCTTCTGTCAGAGTGTAAATAAACCAACTCATTGTTTTAATCACACTCTTGACCTTGTTCTATCATATGGCATTGATATTGAACATTTTATAGTCTTCCCACATAATCCTTTCCTATCTGACCATTATTTAATAACTTTTGAATTCATACTATTAGATTATAAGCCATTAGGCAAAACTTCTGTCGTGGAAATTCTTCCCAAAGTTGAGAGGTGCTAAGTCTCTGAAGAACTTTCAAGCCGGTGTGATAATCAAGTCACTTTACTTCATGCTGCATAGAGAGAAGGTCACGTCATGGATGTTCTCTCCCGACTTCCAAAATGCTCTCCCTTATATACATTTCAGTGCATCTCATTACATCACAAACAATGAAACCCCCTGTGTGTCTTGCAAATGTTACTCCTGTAAATCCAGGTCTCTCTCACCAAATGGTCCTTTGATGTGTGACTTCCCCCTGGCTCTTCCTATCATAAACTCAACCTTTTGACCAGGGGCACATCTATTTTATTACCCCCAAATCCTGTTTCTCTCCCACACTTCCTACAGCAGATGTCTATCTGACAGTGCTGTAGCTAAATTTAAGGAGGAGATTCCTTCAGTGTTTAATTCAATGCCATGTCTGAATTTAACAGTCCTATAACGACTTTAGTCCCTCTGAAATTGATAATCTTGTCGATAGTGCTACAGGCTCACTACGATCAACATTAGACTCTATCGCTCCTATAAAAAGGAAATTATTAAACCATAGGAGACTAGCACCTTGGTATAACCACCAAACCCGCCAGTTAAAACAAATAGCTAGACAATCTGAAAGGAAATGGCGCTCTTCCAAATTATCAGAATATCGCTCAAATTGGCAAGATAATCTTAAAACCTATAGAAAGGCCCTCCGTATTGCCAGAGGAGCCTATTACTCAGCACTAATAGAAGAAAATAAGAACAACCCTAGGTTCCTCTTCAGCACTGTAGCCAGGCTGACAGAGAGTCACAGCTCTATCGAGCCACATATCCCCATAAACTTAAGTAGCAATGACTTCATGAGCTTCTTCTATAATAAAATTATTACTATTAGAGAGAAAATTAATCACCAACTGCCATCAACAGTTATCAGTGGCTCTCCAAGTTCAGGGACTTCTGTCAATGTAAACTTAGATGTATATTTAGACTGTTTTTCTGCTATCGATCTTCATCAGTTAACTTCAATCATTTCTTCATCGAAGCCATCAACCTGTCTATTTAACAGGCAGTGTTTCCTTGCCCTTGTCTCAAAGGTCTTGCTCATGGTGGTACTGTTGGGTCTCTGTAAATGTTATAAAGAGTTCGGTCTAGACCTGCTCTATTTGAAAAGTGTCCTGAGATAACTTCTGTTCTGAATTGGCGCTATACAAATAAAATTGAATTAAGTTTTCTAAGACTTTTTTTTTTTAACTTCCAGTAAAAGCAGGGTCCCCAATAGAAGCCTGTCTCCATTAAAAGCTGGCTGTGGCTCCACGTTCTGACAAAACAAGTTTAACATTTATTCAGATGCTGCAAACAAGAGAGCAGATTGTAAAGTCTGTACAGTCCGTTCCTCCATTATTTATTCAGGGTCCACCCATCAGAACAAAGTGTTTCATTAAATAAATCTGAGTTGTGAATATGATGTCTGTTTGCCTTTAATCAGCTGAATATAACAATCATTGTGTTCGGTACCTTTTTAGAATGACATTTTTTTTATCTACAGAGGAAGCAGGTCCTCTTCCGGTGGAGTCCGCCATGTTTGTACAGTAGCCCAGAGTGGACAAAAACACTGGATCTAGAGCGACTTTCATGTTTTTCACAAGTCCTGCAACCAGTTTCTCTTCCACAGCCCGATCTCATTCCCAGGTTATCAAACGCTCTAAATCCCACACTGGTCCTTTTAGGTTAATCCTAATTAATGGGTGATGGGTTACTATCTTTTCATTTTGTCCTATCGTCTTTCCACAGACGGGAGGAGGTTGTTGACAGATGGATGTCAAGGTTCTGTTCGTAACCTCGGGCCGTGGATGCTGCTGACGCTGCCTTATACCAGCTGCCACTTGGCATTATGGGTAGGAACATTTAAAAAAAAAGAAATAAATAAAAATAAATAGATATATAGAGATAGAGATATATATATAGAGAGATATATATATATAGATAGATAGATAGATAGATAGATAGATAGATATAGATATATAGATATAGATAGAGATATATATATAGAGATATATAGAGATATATAGATATAGATATATAGAGATATATAGATATAGATATATAGATATATAGAGATATATATATATCTATCTATCTATCTATCTATCTATCTATCTATATATCTATCTATATATCTATCTATAGATATATATTAGATTATCTATCTGATTTTCATTATCACCCTAAATACCAAATGTTCATAATTTCTACTCCCCTTTTTTAATTTTGATTTAGCGATAAACTGTCTGATTACTTTGCTTCTGATATAGTCTGCTTAAAGATAAGAGCTAGAATGAGTTAAATATTGACTTTTCCCCCTGGTGACGGTTGTGTTTTTTCACTCTCCAGGTTTCAAATGGAACCTGGTTTCGTCAGCTGAGACTTCGTTACTTTGACCATCTGCTGCAGGCAAACGTAACTGGTCTGGCCACCTGTGAGAATCCTGCAACATCCCTGCAACTGATGCCACCGTTGGTGACTTGCAGAACAACAGATGTCACTGTGAAACTGCCTCTTGGAACGTCGGGCGCCCGTGGTGGTGGTCGCCGTGGGGGTCGTCGTCGGGGCATCAGACGTGTCAGCCAGTGGTGGGGGCGCCCGTGGTGGTGGTCGTCGTCGTGGCGCCCGTGGTGCTGCTGGTGGTGGTCGTCGTCGCCGGGGCGCCCGTGGTGCTGCTGGTGGTCGTCGTCGGGGCGCAAGTGGTGGTGGTGGTGGTGGTGGTCGTCGTCGTCGCGCAAGTGGTGGTGGTGCTGGTACTGGTGGTAGTCGTCGGGGCACCAGGGGTGTCGATTCCGGTATACGGCCCTTCAGAAATTTCATCAAATCCCCACAACTCAAAGATTTCTGTGTCAGCATCAGTCACTTCGTCATTCCGGAACCCACTGGGCTCCGTCGGTTCCTGGATGACGGGCTCCACTAGAACTTGCTCAAAGTCCCAAAGCTCCCACAGGTTGGGGTTTTGGAGAGCTCTTGGGTGTCGATCCCGCCTAGTTTGTGTTGCTGCAGTGGAACAAGCTGCCAGCATCGTGGATGTTTTCCCAGCAGAGTCTAAATAAATCACTTCAAAGATTGAATCCCAGGGCACCCGGCGCACCCAGGACACCCGGGGCACCCGGGGCACCCGGGACACCCGGGACACGGACGCCCCGAGCGCCTACAACGGGCGCCCTGCTGACTACCACCACCATGGGTGGCCCCCAGCGCCCCAGGCGTCCCGATGACGACCACCACCACGGGCGCCCCACCACTGCCTGACACGTCTGACCCACCCATTCACCCCCTCACGTGTGTGTGTGTGTGTGTGTGTGTGTGTGTGTGATAATAAACCAAAGCATTACTAAATCCGTCTATTCCCTTTTTTCCTAACTTGTAAAGATTTGTTTGACTTGAGACTATTGAGATGCGCCTGTAGATTTAAATTAGAATATCATGGTAAAGTTCATTTCTTTCAGTAGTCAAATTCAAAAAGGGAAACTCGTATAGATTCATTACACACAGTGAAACATTTCAGGCCTTTATTTCTTTTAATTTTGACTATGGCTTACAGCTAACAAACCCAAAATTCAGTATCTCAGAAAATTTTAATATTAGTACTAGTTCAATATTGTTGACTCACAATGTTACACTCTAATCAGTTAATTAAGTCAACACCTGCAAAGGTTTCCCTGAGCCTTTAAATGGTCTGGTTCAGTAGGTTACACAATCATGGGGAAGACTGCTGGCTTGACGGTTGTCCAGAAGACAGTCATTGCCACCCACAAGGAGGGAAAGCCACAGAAGGTCATTGCTAAAGAAGCTTGCTGTTCAGAGTGCTGTATCCAAGCATATTCATAGAAAGTTGAGTGGCAGGAAAGTGTGGTAGAAAAAGGTACACAAGCAGCAGGGATAACCGCAGCCTTGAGAGGATTGTGAAGCAACGACCATTCAATAATTTGGGTGAGATTCACAAGGAGTAGACTGAGGCTGAGTCAGTGCATCAACAGCCACCACACACAGATGTATCCAGGACATGGGCTACAACTGTCAGAAGCGTCTTACCTGGGCTAAGGAGAAAAAGGACTGGACTGTTGCTCAGTGGTCCAAAGTCCCCTTTTCAGATGAAAGTGAAGTTTGCATTTCATTTGGGAATCGAGGTCTTCCTCCAAAGTCTGGAGGAAGAGTGGAAAGGCACAGAATCCAAGTTGCTTTTAGTCCAGTGTGAAGTTTCCACAGTCAGTGATGATTTGGGGATCTGCTGGTGTTGGTCCCCTGTGTTTTATCAAGTCCAAAGTCAACGCAGCCAAATGTCTACCAGGACATTTTGGAGCACTTCATGCTTCCTTCTGCTGACAGGCTTTATGGAGATGCTGATTTCATTTCCCAGCAGGACTTGGCACCTGCCCACTCTGCCAAAGGTACCAATACCTGGTTTAATGACCATGGTTTTACTGTGCTTGATTGGCCAGCAATCTCACCTGACCTGAACCCCATAGAGCATCTATGGGCTATTGTCAAGAGGAAGGTGAGAGACACCAGACCCAACAATGCAGACGAACTGAAGGCCGCTATCAAAGCAACCTGGACTTCCATAACACCTCGGCAGTGCCACAGGCTGATTGCCTCCATGCCACGCTGCATTGATGCAATAATTCATGGAAGATTAGCCCCGACCAAGTATTGAGTGCATATATGAACATACTTTTGAATAAGCAGACATTTCTGTGTTAAAATGTATTGGTCTTATGAAATATTCTAATTTTCTAAGATACTGAATTTTGGGTTTGTTAGCTGTAAGCCACAATCATAAAACTTGAAAGAAATAAAGACTTGAAATATTTCACTCTGTGTGTAATGAATCTATATAATGAGTTTCACTTTTTGAATTGAATTTCTGAAATAAATGAACTTTGTCATGATATTCTAATTTATTGAAATGCACCTGTACATTCATTAATTTCTGATAATTAATCAGACATATTGTGACAGAAACTTTTATTTTATTGTGTAATCTGCTATAGTGATTTAACTCCTAGCTTTAAACTGGAAACTGGAACCCATGTTTTAGGACGTCTATCAGTAGAAAACGGCATCAACAGGATTCTCTTATTGTAAGGTAGAAAATGTCCATAATGGGCTTTTAAAAAGAACTTGAACAACATAAAACCAACTGAATAAGTTTGATATTCAGTATCTTTTGATGGTGAAGCATTTTTAAACCTTCCTGTCCAATGAGAGCGCTCCAAACTAATCTCTGCCTAAAGGAATATAAACAGTTCCCACAACATCAGGGGTTGCTCCTCTGTTTAAAGTGGATAAACAAAGTTATAATGCATTGAAATACAACTGTGTGCTTCAGAGTTGTATCTGAACGTCAGTGAATAATGGTCGAGTAAGGTCCGATCACAGACTCAAACTGCCTAGCTTAGCAATTCAGACTAATCTTTAGCTAAATGACATTATATAGAACAACCTTCCTCCTCCCATGTGCTCCGCTACATCAGGCGGATAGAAGTGATGGATGCCTCCTGAAAGATTAAGATTTAATAGGAGCCATTAATTAATAATTGTATTATATTAGGTTAGTGATGGTTCATATTTCTTGGTGAATGTGATGAGTTGGTGTTTCTGATATATTTTCATTATTTTGTCTGTGTGACTGAATGCTGAGTCACATGGATGTGAGCGGAGCCACTGAGCACCTGTCCACCTGTGAGTGTGATGAGTTTATTCACTGTGAATAATTATGAGTTCACGCTCCTTACTCTAGTTTGTATCTTATAAAATTATTAAATGCATTATTTCCTATCTAAGATCACAAATCTACGTTCTGATCTGTGACTTCAGGTTTCACCCACGACCAGGACACATTGTGTTACTTTGTTTTTAAATGTTTGTCTCCTTCAGTTGAAAATGACCAAAGACAAGCAATCGTGACGTTGTGCCAGCCTATTTCCTGCCTAGCAACGAGGAGCCAATCGTGACTAGTGAGAGGAATCAACCAATCAGGAGCAGCAGCTCTCTGGTTGTCCTGTTTTCGTGTTGCTTCGAGCTAATTTTAATTAAATTAAACTAACATGAACTTTTAGTGGGTTTATCTGGATGTCTTAAGGGTCTGAACCACTGACGGTGTAGTATATAGTGCCGTGCACTTATACTGTCACGATGATGTTAGTGAAGTGTAGGCGGAGGGATACTAGGTTGTGATGTGTCTAGTTCCCGGGCTACCGGAGTGAGTGTAATGCAGGCAACGTGTGGGCAATAAAGCGACACTGTTGGAGTTAAAGACAAGCCTACGGATGTCCATTATGTATGTCGAGTCACCCGGCCATGAAGAACTATAACATGGTGTCAGAAGTTGGTCCAGTTCGTCAGTTTGCCGAAGTCGAAAAACACCAGAGTTTTGCTAGCTAAAAGTTGTGCTAGTGGTAGCGTCCCTAAAAAAAGTAGACGCACGGAGACCTGCAACGACAGGAGACGGTATGATGGAGCAGTTCAAACTACCATCGCCACTGGTGTTGACAGGCAACTTGGGAGAAAACTGGAGAAGATGGGAACAGCGCTTCCAAATCTACATGACCGCGAGTGGTGCAGAGGGTAAGGATGAAAAGATCAAAGTTTCCATCTTACTGCACGCACTAGGAGAGGAGGCTCTCGAAGTGTATAACACACTTAACCTTCCAGAAGAAAAGACTGTGAAAGATGTTCTCACAGCTTTTGAAGCATATTGTCTGCCCAAGAAGAATACAGTGTTTGAAAGGCACCAATTTTGGGCGCACCCTATGACAGCCTCTGTCTCCATTGATAAATATGTGACGGAGCTCAGACAAAAAAGTAAGGACTGTGAATTTGGCGCCTCGGAAAACGACATGATCAGAGACAAGATTGTGTTCAGTATGAATGACCAGCGTCTTAAAGAGAGACTTTTAAGAGAGCCAAATCTTACATTAGAAAAGGCCATAGACACTTGCCGTGCTGCTGAGATCGCCAGAGCTCAAATAGAAGCAATGAGCGCAGCCACTCAAGAGAGATCTGTACATACAGTGCATAAGAAAAAACAGGACAGTCAACCACGCAATAAAGGACCAAAGCAACCTTTTCAACACACACAAAGCAGTGGACATGTAAACACATGCAGAAAATGTGGAAAATCACACCAGCCCAAACAATGCCCAGCATATGGAGTTTCCTGCCACAAGTGTGGTAAACAGAACCACTATGCAAAGATGTGTGGGTCAGGTAAAGCACAGCATAGAAGGACAGTGCATGATATCAGTCCAGAAATTGACACTCTGTTTATTGGAACAGTGAACATTGACCAGCTCGACTCCAGCCTTGACAAGTCCTGGTACTCTGAAGTACAGGTTGACAACATGTCCGTAAGGTTCAAATTGGATACAGGAGCAGAGGCCAATGTCCTACCACTGAGGATGTTTAAGTCCATGAAAAGGAAGGCCAGACGGGAAAGGAGAGCACACCTGCAACTACAGCCCACAAAAACAGTGCTGGTGGCTTATGGAGGGATGAGGCTGAGGCCAGAGGGGTTACTCACACTCAAGTGCTCTACACCCAAAGCTCATGCAAGTCTGCCGTTTTACATATCGAGACACTCATCTACACCTATCCTAGGGGGAGATGCTTGTGTAGACTTGCACCTGGTAAAAAGGCTGGACATCGACAAACTGGATGTGAAACATCCAACTACGAAGGAGGAGCTGATAGCTCCACACCCAACAGTCTTTGAAGGTCTGGGGGAGTTTGCCGGAGAATATCACATCCACACAAACCCCAAGGCTACGCCAGTCATACATGGCTGCAGAAAAATACCACTGGCCATGATGGATAAACTCAGAGACACTCTTGATGACCTGTTACAAGCAGATGTGATTGCACAGGTGACGGAGCCAACACCATGGGTAACTAGCCTTGTAATCACAGAAAAGAAAGATAAGAAGAAATTGAGGGTTTGCTTGGACCCCACTGATTTAAACAAAGCAATACTAAGACAGCACTACTCCATCCGCACAACAGATGAAGTTTTGTGCAAACTTGCTGGTAAGAAGATATTCACAGTGCTGGATGAGAAGGACGGCTACTGGCAAGTAAAGCTTGACAAGGAGTCATCGCTGCTGTGCACATTTAACACACCGTGGGGAAGATATAGGTTCAAACGTTTGCCGTTTGGAATCAAGTCAGCAAGCGAGGTTTTTCAGCAGCGCAATTGTGAAGCGTTCGGTGACATACAAGGAGTACACATCATAGCTGACGATATGATCATCGCGGCAGCTACAGAAAAAGAACATGATGAGATAATACAGAAAGTGATGACCAGAGCAAAAGAAGCAAATGTGAAATTCAACAAAGAGAAAATACAGTACAAGGTGAGCAGCGTCAACTACATGGGCCACGTCGTCACTTCAGAGGGTGTGAAAGCAGACGAGGCAAAAGTTAAAGCCATAGCTGAGATGCCTCCACCCACTGACAAAGCAGGACTACAGAGGATGCTAGGCATGACAAAATACCTGGCGCAGTACATCCCAGGCAAGGCCACCATAACAGCGCCGCTAAGACAGCTGCTCAGGAAGGACAATATGTGGCAGTGGCAACACGAACATGACGAAGCAGTCAAAAAACTGAAAGATGCTCTCACAAATGCTCCTGTGCTCAGATTCTTTGATCCACAGAAACAGCTCATCATACAGGCTGATACGTCTAAGGACGGCCTAGGAGCATGCCAAGTACGGCCGCCTCGGTGTGTTGGTGCGCTTTGTTTTTTCTTGCTTTGTGTGTTAATTCAGTTTTCGGCTGTGATACCCGGGGCTCTTTCACTAAAGAAGAGCTCATGAACATCAGGGGAACAACTCCAGCTGATCTCTTTCCCACTTTTCTTATTTCTTCCGTGGAATTATTGGACATTGTGGTCAAAAGTGCGCTCACCTTTGCTCACGCAGTGAAACGCAGGAGGAGAGGGAGACGTGCCGGTGCGCTTGTGCGTCTCCGCCAGCGCGGACATCGTACGCCGTTACCTGGAATATTCCTCTCCAATGTGCGCTCACTGTGCAACAAAATGGACCAACTTCAGCTACTTCTGGGGAAAAACAGTGACTTTTCTTCATCCTCTGTTTTATGCTTCACAGAGACGTGGCTGAGTGGATCGGTACCGGACTCTGCGCTGCAGCTGGCAGGCTTCCAACTCCTCAGAGCGGATCGTGACACAGAACTCTCCGGCAAAACAAAGGGGTGGAGGTATCTGTTTTTATACCAAGAGTAGCTGGTGTAATGATGTGACAGTGATCCAACAGCACTGCTCTTCTACTCTGGAATCTTTCTTTATAAACTGCAAACCTTTTTACTCCCCCGTGAGTTTGTTTCATTCATTCTGGTCGGTGTTTACATTGCACCGCAGGCCAACGTGCAGGATGCACAGCGCATACTCGCCGACCAGATACTGTATGTGGAGCAGACTAACCCGGACTCTTTAGTTATTGTCCTCGGTGACTTTAACAAAGGAAACCTCAGTCACGATCTTCCAAAATATAAACAGTTTATTAAATGCCTGACCAGAGAGAAGAATATACTGGATCATTGTTACACTACAGTCAGCGGAGCTTATCACGCCGTCCCTGCCGCACTGGGCCTCTCCGACCACGTCATGGTCCACCTGATTCCCTCATACAGGCAGAAATTAAAGCTCTGCAAACCTGTTGTGAGGACATCAAAGCAGTGGACCAGTGAAGCTGTGGAGGATCTCCAGGCGTGCTTGGACTCTACTGACTGGGATGTGTTCAGGACTGCTACTAACAGTCTGGATGAGTACACAGAGGCTGTGACGTCATATATCAGCTTCTGTGAGGACTGCTGTGTACCATCACGCACCAGGGTGAGTTACAACAACGGCAAACCCTGGTTCACAGCCAAACTCATTCAACTACGGTTGCAGAAGGAGCAAGCGTTCAGGAGTGGGGACAGGGACAAGTTTAAGGAGTCCAAGTACAAGTTTAGGAAGGCGGTGAGAGAAGCTAAACATCAGTACTCTGAGAAACTTCAACACCAGTTCTCAGCCAACGACTCTGGTTCTGTCTGGAAGGGGCTCAGACAGATAACTAACTACAAGCCCAAAACCCCTCACTCCATCAATGATCTGCGCCTGGCAAACGAGCTGAATGAGTTCTACTGCCGCTTCGACAGACAAAGGAGCAGTCCTGACACCATCCCCCGTGACACCCCTCACCGGCCCCACCTCACCAGTCCCTCCCCCAGCCCAGCAGGAGCTGGGGCCACTTCACAGCTTCACACCTCTGTGAATCCCTCCTCCTCCACCACAGTGACGACTCTCTGCCTCCAAGAGAGGGACGTCAACAGACTCTTCAAGAGGCAGAACCACCGCAAAGCAGCCGGACCAGATTCTGTCTCTCCATCCACCCTGAAGCACTGTGCTGACCAGCTGTCTCCGGTGTTCACTGACATCTTCAACACCTCTTTGGAGATATGTCACGTGCCAGCCTGCTTCAAAGCATCGACCATCATCCCTGTACCCAAGAAAGCAAGGACCACAGGACTAAATGACTTCAGACCTGTTGCCCTCACCTCTGTGGTCATGAAGTCTTTTGAGCGCCTTGTGCTTTCCCACCTGAAAGCCATAACGGACCCACTCCTGGACCCCCTGCAGTTCGCCTACAGAGCCAACAGGTCTGTAGACGATGCAGTAAACATGGCCCTACACTTCACCCTCCAGCATCTGGACTCCCCAGGAACCTATGCCAGGATCCTGTTTGTGGACTTCAGCTCTGCGTTTAATACCATCATCCCTGCTCTGCTACAGGACAAGCTCTCCCAGCTCACTGTGCCTGACTCCACCTGCAGGTGGATCACAGACTTCCTGTCTGACAGGAAACAACACGTGAAGCTGGGTAGAAATGTCTCTGACTCCCAGACCATCAGCACCGGATCCCCTCAGGGCTGTGTTCTTTCTCCTCTACTCTTCTCCCTGTACACCAACAGCTGCACCTCCAGTCACCAGTCCATCAGGCTCCTGAAGTTTGCGGATGACACCTCCCTCATTGGGCTCATCTCTGGTGGAGATGAGTCCGCCTACAGATGGGAGATTGACCATCTGGTGACCTGGTGCAGCCAGAACAACCTGGAGCTAAATGCTCTAAAAACAGTGGAGATGGTTGTGGACTTTAGGAAGAACCCAGCCCCACCCGCCCCCATCATCCTGTGTGACTCCCCAGTCGACTCTGTGGAGTCTTTCCGCTTCCTGGGTACCATCATCACCCAGGACCTCAAGTGGGAGCTGAACATCAGCTCCCTCACCAAGAAAGCCCAGCAGAGGATGTACTTCCTGCGACAGCTGAAGAAGTTCAACCTGCCAAAGACAATGATGGTGCACTTCTACACTGCCATCATCGAGTCCATCCTCACCTCATCCATCACCATCTGGTACGCTGCTGCCACTGCCAAGGACAAGGGCAGACTGCAGCGTATCATTCGATCAGCTGAGAAGGTGATCGGCTGCAATCTGCCATCCCTCCAGGACCTGTACGCCTCTAGGACCAGGAAGCGTGCAGGTAAGATTGTGGCTGACCCCTCCCACCCAGGTTACAATCTCTTTGAGGTACTTCCCTCTGGCAGGAGGCTGCGGTCCATCAGGACTAAAACGTCTCGCCATAAAAACAGTTTCTTCCCGTCGGCAGCTGGCCTCCTTAACAAGGCCCGGATTACCCACTGTCATTGACTCTTATACCCACCCTGTATATAAAGTATGCATTACATTAATGCTCCCACGTTCTTCTGCACAGCTTTCTATTTCTCTTCTTATCTTTATCTATTTATTTGATCCCAACTGCCAATAATCCCGTATTGATCCAGCCCTTCGTCATTAGTCTTAATGTTCTTCTTCTCGCCGTGTTACAGGAAGTTAGCCGGCCGCACGCTCTTCATCACCGGGGGCAGTCGAGGGATCGGTAAGGCCATCGCTCTGAAAGCTGCCAGAGATGGAGCCAACATCATCATCGCCGCCAAGACCGCTGTGCCCCACCCCAAACTGCCGGGAACCATCTACAGCGCTGCGGAGGAGGGTGAGGAGCTAACAGACTACATGCTAACAGATTAAACCCTGTTTAATGAGACGGTGACTCTGACCCAGCATGCTCTCTGTTTCAGTGGAGGCCGCCGGAGGGAAAGCGTTGGCCTGCATCGTCGACATTCGCGACGAGCAGCAGATCGGAGAGGCCGTTCAGAAAGCTGTCGACAAGTTTGGAGGTACATTCACACTCTCACCTGTTCGCTACGAGTTAATATCCGCACATTTTTATCAAGATATTTATGTATGTATGTATGTATGTTTGTATGTATTTATGTATGTTTGTTTGTATGTATGTATTTATGTATGTTTGTTTGTATGTATGTATTTATGTTTGTATGTTTGTTTGTATGTATGTATTTATGTATGTATGTTTGTATGTTTGTTTGTATGTATGTATGTTTGTATGTATGTATTTATGTTTGTATGTATTTATGTTTGTATGTATGTATGTATGTATGTATGTATGTATGTATGTATGTATGTATGTATGTATGTATGTATGTATGTTTGTTTGTTTGTTTGTTTGTTTGTTTGTATGTATGTATTTATGTTTCTGAATGAAATTAGTTTTTCAAATTGTTGCTCTATTAGATAAATGAGAAGTTGTTCTGGGTTTATGGCTCAGTGTATCAGTGGGTGGGAAGCTGGTGAGGGATCACGTCAGGGAGACTTCCTGCCCCAACAGTGACATCATCATCAGCTTGTTTCTGATTGGCAGGAATCGACATCCTGGTGAACAACGCCAGCGCCATCAGTCTGACAGGAACTCTGGAGACGCCCATGAAGAAGGTGGACCTGATGCTGGGAATCAACCTGAGAGGAACCTACCTGACGTAAGAGTCTGACACACTGCTAACGAGGTTAATTAACTCGGCTAACGAGTCATACTGTTAAACTAGCATGCTAATAGACTTTCATTGTTAACTAGAATGTTGTAGTTTTGTTTAACTCGTTAACGAGCGGAGTTAACGAGCGGAGTTAACGAGCGGAGTTAACGAGCGTCTGTATGTGTCAGGTCTAAGATGGTCCTCCCTCACCTGCTGAAGGGTCACAATCCTCACATCCTGAATCTGTCGCCTCCGCTCAACCTCAACCCCGTCTGGTTCAAGAACCACACAGGTAACCATAGCAACAGACCACTCAGCATCCCATCATACACCTGTGCAGTACTAACGCGTGGTTTGTTTGTTTTATTCAGCGTACACAATGGCGAAGTACGGTATGTCCATGTGCGTCCTGGGAATGGCCGAAGAGTTCAGAGGTCAAATCGCTGTCAACGCCCTCTGGCCTAAAACCGGTCAGTGGCTAAGTGTTAGCATGCTAACAGGCTCCTCATTGACCCTCCATGACGCTAACCCTGCTCTGGCCTGTGTGTTGTTACCGTAGCGATACAGACGGCAGCAATGGACATGTTGGGCGGAGACGGAATTGGGAAACAGTGTCGTACGACTGACATCATTGCGGACGCCGCCTACGCAATCCTGTCCCGATCGAAGGACTACACAGGTCACTTCCTGGTGGATGAGGACGTCCTTAAAGAGCAGGGAGTCCAAGGATGTACTTCCTGCGACAGCTGAAGAAGTTCAACCTGCCAAAGACAATGATGGTGCACTTCTACACTGCCATCATCGAGTCCATCCTCACCTCATCCATCACCATCTGGTACGCTGCTGCCACTGCCAAGGACAAGGGCAGACTGCAGGACCAGGAAGCGTGCAGGTAAGATTGTGGCTGACCCCTCCCACCCAGGTTACAATCTCTTTGAGGTACTTCCCTCTGGCAGGAGGCTGCGGTCCATCAGGACTAAAACGTCTCGCCATAAAAACAGTTTCTTCCCGTCGGCAGCTGGCCTCCTTAACAAGGCCCGGATTACCCACTGTCATTGACTCTTATACCCACCCTGTATATAAAGTATGCATTACATTAATGCTCCCACGTTCTTCTGCACAGCTTTCTATTTCTCTTCTTATCTTTATCTATTTATTTGATCCCAACTGCCAATAATCCCGTATTGATCCAGCCCTTCGTCATTAGTCTTAATGTTCTTCTTCTCGCCGTGTTACAGGAAGTTAGCCGGCCGCACGCTCTTCATCACCGGGGGGCAGTCGAGGGATCGGTAAGGCCATCGCTCTGAAAGCTGCCAGAGATGGAGCCAACATCATCATCGCCGCCAAGACCGCTGTGCCCCCACCCCAAACTGCCGGGAACCATCTACAGCGCTGCGGAGGAGGGTGAGGAGCTAACAGACTACATGCTAACAGATTAAACCCTGTTTAATGAGACGGTGACTCTGACCCAGCATGCTCTCTGTTTCAGTGGAGGCCGCCGGAGGGAAAGCGTTGGCCTGCATCGTCGACATTCGCGACGAGCAGCAGATCGGAGAGGCCGTTCAGAAAGCTGTCGACAAGTTTGGAGGTACATTCACACTCTCACCTGTTCGCTACGAGTTAATATCCGCACATTTTTATCAAGATATTTATGTATGTATGTATGTATGTTTGTATGTATTTATGTATGTTTGTTTGTATGTATGTATTTATGTATGTTTGTTTGTATGTATGTATTTATGTTTGTATGTTTGTTTGTATGTATGTATTTATGTATGTATGTTTGTATGTTTGTTTGTATGTATGTATGTTTGTATGTATGTATTTATGTTTGTATGTATTTATGTTTGTATGTATGTATGTATTTATGTATGTATGTATGTATGTATTTATGTATGTATGTATGTATGTTTGTTTGTTTGTTTGTTTGTTTGTTTGTATGTATGTATTTATGTTTCTGAATGAAATTAGTTTTTCAAATTGTTGCTCTATTAGATAAATGAGAAGTTGTTCTGGGTTTATGGCTCAGTGTATCAGTGGGTGGGAAGCTGGTGAGGGATCACGTCAGGGAGACTTCCTGCCCCAACAGTGACATCATCATCAGCTTGTTTCTGATTGGCAGGAATCGACATCCTGGTGAACAACGCGAGCGCCATCAGTCTGACAGGAACTCTGGAGACGCCCATGAAGAAGGTGGACCTGATGCTGGGAATCAACCTGAGAGGAACCTACCTGACGTAAGAGTCTGACACACTGCTAACGAGGTTAATTAACTCGGCTAACGAGTCATACTGTTAAACTAGCATGCTAATAGACTTTCATTGTTAACTAGAATGTTGTAGTTTTGTTTAACTCGTTAACGAGCGGAGTTAACGAGCGGAGTTAACGAGCGTCTGTATGTGTCAGGTCTAAGATGGTCCTCCCTCACCTGCTGAAGGGTCACAATCCTCACATCCTGAATCTGTCGCCTCCGCTCAACCTCAACCCCGTCTGGTTCAAGAACCACACAGGTAACCATAGCAACAGACCACTCAGCATCCCATCATACACCTGTGCAGTACTAACGCGTGGTTTGTTTGTTTTATTCAGCGTACACAATGGCGAAGTACGGTATGTCCATGTGCGTCCTGGGAATGGCCGAAGAGTTCAGAGGTCAAATCGCTGTCAACGCCCTCTGGCCTAAAACCGGTCAGTGGCTAAGTGTTAGCATGCTAACAGGCTCCTCATTGACCCTCCATGACGCTAACCCTGCTCTGGCCTGTGTGTTGTTACCGTAGCGATACAGACGGCAGCAATGGACATGTTGGGCGGAGACGGAATTGGGAAACAGTGTCGTACGACTGACATCATTGCGGACGCCGCCTACGCAATCCTGTCCCGATCGAAGGACTACACAGGTCACTTCCTGGTGGATGAGGACGTCCTTAAAGAGCAGGGAGTCCAAAACTTCGATCAGTACGCCGTCCAACCAGGTGAGAGCATGCTAGCTGAGCTAATGCTAACCTAGCATGTGTAGTTACAGGCTAGCTTTCCTGCACACTGTCATGTGGTAGTTATTGTGGTCTCTGATTGGTCGACAGGGCACCCCCTGCTGCCAGACTTCTTCCTGGACGACGCACCCGAGACACTGGTGAAAAAGATGGAGGAACACGGTAAATACTATAAATACAGCAAATACTATAAATACAGTAAATACATTAAATACAGCAAATACTATAAATACAGTAAATACTATGAATACAGCAAATACATTAAATACAGCAAATACTATAAATACAGCAAATACTATAAATACAGCAAATACTATGAATACAGCAAATACTATAAATACAGCAAATACTGTAAATACAGCAAATACTATAAATACTGTAAATACAGCAAATACTATAAATACTGTAAATACTGTAAATACTGTAAATACTATAAATACAGCAAATACTATAAATACTGTAAATACATTAAATACAGCAAATACTATAAATACTGTAAATACATTAAATACAGCAAATACTATAAATACTGTAAATACAGCAAATACTATAAATACTGTAAATACTGTAAATACTGTAAATACTATGAATACAGCAAATACTATAAATACAGCAAATACTGTAAATACAGCAAATACTATAAATACTGTAAATACAGCAAATACTATAAATACTGTAAATACTGTAAATACTGTAAATACTATAAATACAGCAAATACTATAAATACTGTAAATACATTAAATACAGCAAATACTATGAATACAGCAAATACTATAAATACAGCAAATACTATAAATACAGCAAATACTATGAATACAGCAAATACTATAAATACTATAAATACTGTAAATACAGCAAATACTGTAAATACAGCAAATACTATAAATACTGTAAATACTATAAATACTGTAAATACAGCAAATACTATAAATACTGTAAATACTATAAATACTATAAATACTGCAAATACTATAAATACTATAAATACAGCAAATACTGTAAATACAGTAAATACTGTAAATACAGCAAATACTATAAATACAGTAAATACTATAAATACTGTAAATATAGTAAATACTGTAAATACAGTAAATATAGTAAATACAGCAAATACTATAAATACAGCAAATACTATAAATACTGTAAATACTATAAATACTATAAATACTGTAAATACTATAAATACTGTAAATACAGCAAATACTATAAATACAGCAAATACTGTAAATACTGTAAATACTATAAATACTATAAATACTGCAAATACTATAAATACTGTAAATACAGCAAATACTATAAATACAGCAAATACTATAAATACAGCAAATACTATAAATACAGTAAATACATTAAATACAGCAAATACTATAAATACAGCAAATACTATGAATACAGCAAATACTATAAATACAGCAAATACTGTAAATACAGCAAATACTATAAATACTGTAAATACAGCAAATACTATAAATACTGTAAATACTGTAAATACTATAAATACTGTAAATACTATAAATACTGTAAATACTATAAATACAGCAAATACTATAAATACTGTAAATACATTAAATACAGCAAATACTATGAATACAGCAAATACTATAAATACAGCAAATACTATAAATACAGCAAATACTATGAATACAGCAAATACTATAAATACTGTAAATACTATAAATACTGTAAATACAGCAAATACTATGAATACAGCAAATACTATAAATACTATAAATACTATAAATACTGTAAATACAGCAAATACTGTAAATACAGCAAATACTATAAATACTGTAAATACTATAAATACTGTAAATACAGCAAATACTATAAATACTGTAAATACTATAAATACTATAAATACTATAAATACTGCAAATACTATAAATACTATAAATACAGCAAATACTGTAAATACAGTAAATACTGTAAATACAGCAAATACTATAAATACAGTAAATACTATAAATACTGTAAATATAGTAAATACTGTAAATACAGTAAATATAGTAAATACAGCAAATACTATAAATACAGCAAATACTATAAATACTGTAAATACTATAAATACTGTAAATACAGTAAATACTATAAATACTGTAAATACAGCAAATACTATAAATACTGTAAATACTATAAATACAGCAAATACTATAAATACTGTAAATACTATAAATACTGTAAATACAGCAAATACTATAAATACAGCAAATACTGTAAATACTGTAAATACTATAAATACTATAAATACTGCAAATACTATAAATACTGTAAATACAGCAAATACTATAAATACTGTAAATACTATAAATACAGCAAATACTATAAATACTGTAAATACTATAAATACTGTAAATACTATAAATACTGTAAATACAGCAAATACTATAAATACAGCAAATACTATAAATACTGTAAATACAGCAAATACTATAAATACTGTAAATATAGTAAATACTGTAAATACAGTAAATACTATAAATACAGCAAATACTATAAATACAGCAAATACTATAAATACTGTAAATACTATAAATACTGTAAATACAGTAAATACTATAAATACTGTAAATACAGCAAATACTATAAATACAGTAAACATAGTAAATACTATAAATACAGTAAACATAGTAAATATTATAAATACAGTAAATATTGTAAATACTATAACTACAGTAAATATAGTAAATATTATAAATACAGTAAATATTGTAAATACTATAAATACTACAGATATTACAAACACAGTTTCTAAAGTAGGATAATGAAATATATCTATAATTACATTATAATAAACAGCACACTGACCTCATTGTGCCTTTAAGCGTCACTGTGGCGCCCCCTGATGTCTCATAAAGACAAACCAGTCAAATTACCTGTTTTTTTTTCTCCACGTTGCTAGGGGCGACCCCAGCCTTCAAACCACCGCCTCCCTCCAGTGGACCAATAGAAAGCACGTTTGACGCCATCAGAGGAGTCATCAACGAAGACGTCGTCAAGACAACACAGGGCATTTATCAGTTCGACCTATCAGGTAACAGTAAAGTTAGATTGTGTCCATATAAGGAGATTCTGTGGGCGTGGCAACAACATGAACGTCTTTATGTCCATATAAGGAGATCACAAAGGCGTTTGGTTCCTGGACTTGAAGAGCGGCGCCGGCAGCGCGGGGCCGGGCCAGCCCGTCAAAGCCGACGTCATCATGGCGATGGACTCGAGCGACTTCAGCAAGATGTTTGCAGGTGAGCCGTCACCACGGTAACGCTGGTGTAAAACACAGCCATAGCGATGGATTTAGCGGCGTTGTTTCCGTGGTAACAGCTGTGTGTTGGCGTCCTCAGGGGAGCTGAAGCCGACGATGGCCTTCATGTCGGGAAGCTGCGGATCAAAGGCGACATGACGCTCGCCCTCAAACTGGAGAAACTGATGACCCGCATGAGCAAGGCCAAACTGTGAGACTGAAGCCCCGCCCCCAGACCCACTCAGGCCCCGCCCACCCGCTGTACATGTTGCCTTAATAAAATAATAATGAAATAATAACATTTTAATAAAACCTTAATAAAAAACTGATAACGTTGTGGTTTCATTCAGAGAACTCTGTTTATATCTCTGATATTATTATACTGAGGACATTCAGCACACAGACCATTATTAACATTAGAATTAATGTTAATATTCATATATAAATATATATGTATATTTTTATATATATATATATATTTATATATATATCTATATATTTATATATACATATATATAGATGTGTGTGTTGCAGCCAGTCACTCCACCATCTCTCCCTGTTGCGTGTCAACAAGTGTGAAGTGTGTATTTCAGCCTGTGTGTGTGGATCAATAAACTGTCTTATGTGTAAAAGCTGGTGTCACATTTTACACATCAAACGATAAAAACTGTTTAAGTAAAAACCCTCCTGTTTTCTTCTTCTGTGATCTCTTAGTAAAAGGGGGCATTTAATTATCATATTAATATTAATATATATATTATTATTAATATCTATATAAGGACCGTGCATGCCTATAAGTAAGAATACCTGTCAGATAAATGGGAGTGTGATAAATATTCAAGTTCCTCAAAACTAAAACGTTTAGTTTCCTTTATTATAATTATAAAATAATATACTATTATTATTATTATTATTATTATTATTAGAGTTATGAAGTATCAGAGTATCAGTATCTGTATAAATCTACAAATATCAGTATCTGCTGTCGGACACCATAAAACAATGAGCATGAGTGATTCACTCAGTCTCTCAAACACACCTGCGAGTGCAGCTGCTGAACTTCCGGTTCTCGTTATCCAATCAGAGGCCGGATCCAGGTGTACGGAGGGCTTTTAGTCGCAGCTGTGGCGGCTCCGGCCGTCAGCTTCCAGCCGCTCTTCGGTCGTTCCCCTCGGCAGAGAACAGTGGAGCATGTCGGCGGTTCTCGGACGGATGACGACGACGATGATGATGATGGTCTGGGTTTGGATCAGTCTGCTGACTCTAGCCCGGTTCAACACGGCACAGGACCAGCACCGGGACGCCGAGCTCACGGCGCTGCTGGAGGAGACCGGGAGCGGCGGAAGACTTTCTCCGGTGCCGGTGTGGAAGTTCCTGAACGGTAAAAAGATCCACCTGTGATCAATAAAGGAAGTTAAATCCAACATGGAGTTCAGAGTTTGTCCTGATGAAGTGAATGAAGTGATTTAAATAGTTTCACACTCACTTTGTTTTTACTAACTGCTCATTAAACCCTGAAATATAATTAAATAAATGTAACCTTCCTCAACCAGCAGACATAATAAATGTAATTATAATTAAACTGCTGTTAATATTTACATTTATTGTATCATTAATGAAAAAAATCAACTTTTGTTAAAAAATGTCTCTTAGCTTCTCTGAGCCACTAGCTTAGTCCAGCTACGGCCACGCCCCCTGTGGTTCTCTCTGCTGCCTTTAGTGGGCGCTAGCTATCAGAACTGAAGTTGAACTGGATTCCTTCCCATCATGCATCAGCAGTAACTCTTTCTGTTTCAGAGCGCCGTGACGGTGGTGAGGCGTCAGATTTCGGCCGGGCGCAGTATCTCTGCAGCGGCAGCTCGCTGTCTGTTCGCTTCTCGCTCATTCGACACACTGATCTGCGCCTGGCAGGTGAGTTTGATTCGTCCACCAGCTGCAGAGATTTTACACACTTGGATTGCCAGAATGAAATATAGAAGTTTAGTTTACTGACTGATTCAGTCTCATTATATAATGTCACACCAGGAGCATCAGCAAGCTTTAGCTCAAACTATAAAACGTTAAAAAGGTTCAAATGAAACCTATTAAACTCTTTACACCGGCACACTGCAGTGGGGGGCGGAGCTACAGAAATCTTCATGTGCTTTAATCAGTCACATTTAATGTTTACTGAAGCTGCCAAATTAAGATTAGCGCATGGTGTTGATTCATGTTTCTAATAAATTTTCCCCACTCAGCGACACACCCGCTGAGGAACCAACTCTGGTTATTGGCAGCTCCATAGTCAGAAACGTGAAGTTAGCGAAGCCAGCGGCCATAGTTTAATGTATCCCTGGGGCCAGAGCGGGCGACATTGAATCATATTTAAAACTGCTGGCTAAAGATAAACATAAATACAGTAAGATTGTTATCCACGTCGGCGGTAACGACACCCGTTTACACCAATCGGAGGTCACTAAGATTAATGTGGAGTCGGTGTGTAATTATGCTAAGACAATGTCGGACTCCGTAGTTTTCTCTGGACCCCTGCCCAATGTGACCAGTGATGACATGTATAGCCGCATGTCGTCATTCCACCGCTGGCTGTCGAGGTGGTGTCCAGCAAACGATGTGGGCTTCATTGATAACTGGAAGCCTTTTTGGGGAAAACCTGGTCTGATTAGGAGAGACGGCATCCATCCCACTTTGGATGGAGCGGCTCTCTTATCTAGAAATATGGCGAAGTTTATCTCTAAAACCTGACAGTCCAGATTTAGGACCAGGAAGCAGAGCTGCTGTCTTACACACTTCTCTGCTCTTTCTTTAGAACAGTCACCCACCCAAAACCCCATAGAGACTGTGTCTGTCCCCCGACCACCAAAATTATTTAAAGAAATAAAAACAAGAGGAGTTCAACATAAAAACCTAATAAAAATTAAAACCAACTCCTCAGTAGCACAAAATAAGAGAATGAAATGTGGGCTGTTAAATATCAGGTCTCTGTCCTCTAAAGCTGTTTTAGTGAATGAATTAATATCAGATTATGATATTGATTTACTTTGTCTTACTGAGACCTGGTTGTCCCACGAGGAGTATGTTAGCCTAAATGAATCCACCCCCCCCAGTCATATTAATACTCACATTCCTCGAGGCACAGGCCGAGGAGGTGGAGTAGCAGCCATATATGATTCGAGTGTTTTAATGGACCCTAAACCTAAACTAAATTATAATTCATTTGAAAGCCTTGTTCTTAGTCTTTCTCACCCAAACTGGAAAACACTGCAGCCAGTTCTATTTGTTATAGTGTACCGCGCTCCTGGACCGTACTCTGATTTTATATCTGAATTTTCAGAGTTTCTATCAAGTTTAGTCCTTAAATCAGATAAAGTAATTATTGTAGGTGATTTTAATATTCATGTGGATGTTAACAATGACAGCCTTAGTAATGAATTTATATCATTAATAGACTCAATTGGCTTCTGTCAGAGTGTAAATAAACCAACTCATTGTTTTAATCACACTCTTGACCTTGTTCTATCATATGGCATTGATATTGAACATTTAATAGTCTTCCCACATAATCCTTTCCTATCTGACCATTATTTAATAACTTTTGAATTCATACTATTAGATTATAAGCCATTAGGCAAAACTTCTGTCGTGGAAATTCTTCCCAAAGTTGAGAGGTGCTAAGTCTCTGAAGAACTTTCAAGCCGGTGTGATAATCAAGTCACTTTACTTCATGCTGCATGGAGAGAAGGTCACGTCATGGATGTTCTCTCCCGACTTCCAAAATGCTCTCCCTTATATACATTTCAGTGCATCTCATTACATCACAAACAATGAAACCCCCTGTGTGTCTTGCAAATGTTACTCCTGTAAATCCAGGTCTCTCTCACCAAATGGTCCTTTGATGTGTGACTTCCCCCTGGCTCTTCCTATCATAAACTCAACCTTTTGACCAGGGGCACATCTATTTTATTACCCCCAAATCCTGTTTCTCTCCCACACTTCCTACAGCAGATGTCTATCTGACAGTGCTGTAGCTAAATTTAAGGAGGAGATTCCTTCAGTGTTTAATTCAATGCCATGTCTGAATTTAACAGTCCTATAACGACTTTAGTCCCTCTGAAATTGATAATCTTGTCGATAGTGCTACAGGCTCACTACGATCAACATTAGACTCTATCGTTCCTATAAAAAGGAAATTATTAAAACATAGGAGACTAGCACCTTGGTACAACCACCAAACCCGCCAGTTAAAACAAATAGCTAGGAAATCTGAAAGGAAATGGCGCTCTTCCAAATTATCAGAATATCGCTCAAATTGGCAAGATAATCTTAAAACTTATAGAAAGGCCCTCCGTAATGCCAGAGGAGCCTATTACTCAGCACTAATAGAAGAAAATAAGAATAACCCTAGGTTCCTCTTCAGCACTGTAGCCAGGCTGACAGAGAGTCACAGCTCTATCGAGCCACATATCCCCATAAACTTAAGTAGCAATGACTTCATGAGCTTCTTCTATAATAAAATTATTACTATTAGAGAGAAAATTAATCACCAACTGCCATCAACAGTTATCAGTGGCTCTCCAAGTTCAGGGACTTTTGCTAACGTAAACTCAGATATATATTTAGACTGTTTTTCTGCTATCGATCTTCATCAGTTAACTTCAATCATTTCTTCATCGAAGCCATCAACCTGTCTATTTAACAGGCAGTGTTTCCTTGCCCTTGTCTCAAAGGTCTTGCTCATGGTGGTACTGTTGGGTCTCTGTAAATGTTATAAGGAGTTCGGTTCTTCTGTTCTGAATTGGCGCTATACAAATAAAATTGAATTAAGTTTTCTAAGACTTTTTTTTTTACTTCCAGTAAAAGCAGGGTCCCCAATAGAAGCCTGTCTCCATTAAAAGCTGGCTGTGGCTCCACGTTCTGACAAAACAAGTTTAACATTTATTCAGATGCTGCAAACAAGAGAGCAGATTGTAAAGTCTGTACAGTCCGTTCCTCCATTATTTATTCAGGGTCCACCCATCAGAACAAAGTGTTTCATTAAATAAATCTGAGTTGTGAATATGATGTCTGTTTGCCTTTAATCAGCTGAATATAACAATCATTGTGTTCGGTACCTTTTAGAATGACATTTTTTTTATCTACAGAGGAAGCAGGTCCTCTTCCGGTGGAGTCCGCCATGTTTGTACAGTAGCCCAGAGTGGACAAAAACACTGGATCTAGAGCGACTTTCATGTTTTTCACAAGTTCTGCAACCAGTTTCTCTTCCACAGCCCGATCTCATTCCCAGGTTATCAAACGCTCTAAATCCCACACTGGTCCTTTTAGGTTAATCTTAATTAATGGGTGATGGGTTACTATCTTTTTATTTTGTCCTATCGTCTTTCCACAGACGGGGAGGAGGTTGTTGACAGATGGATGTCAAGGTTCTGTTCGTAACCTCGGGCCGTGGATGCTGCTGACGCTGCCTTATACCAGCTGCCACTTGGCATTATGGGTAGGAACATTTAAAAAAATAAAAATAAAAATAAAAATAAATAGATATATAGAGATAGAGATATATATATCTAGATAGAGATATATATCTCTATAGATTATATATCTATATATCTATATATAGATATATATCTATATATAGATATATATCTATATATAGATATATATCTATATATAGATATATATCTATATATAGATATATATCTCTATATAGATATATATAGAGATATATATAGAGATATATATATATCTATCTGATTTTCATTATCACCCTAAATACCAAATGTTCATAATTTCTACTCCCCTTTTTTAATTTTGATTTAGCGATAAACTGTCTGATTACTTTGCTTCTGATATAGTCTGCTTAAAGATAAGAGCTAGAATGAGTTAAATATTGACTTTTCCCCCTGGTGACGGTTGTGTTTTTTTCACTCTCCAGGTTTCAAATGGAACCTGGTTTCGTCAGCTGAGACTTCGTTACTTTGACCATCTGCTGCAGGCAAACGTAACTGGTCTGGCCACCTGTGAGAATCCTGCAACATCCCTGCAACTGATGCCACCGTTGGTGACTTGCAGAACAACAGATGTCACTGTGAAACTGCCTCTTGGAACCAGACTGAAGAGGGTAAAATCTCTGGGTAAAGATGGTGTAGTTCGGCAGGCAATCACAACAATGACTCCAGGAGCAGTGTATGTGCAGATCCCAACCCCAGCAGACTTGGTAAGGTTGGTCTAAAACATGATCCGGTTTATTAAAATGAGGCATGAGAGCTAATGACCGTATGTTTTGCAGGATTCAATCTTTGAAGTGATTTATTTAGACTCTGCTGGGAAAACATCCACGATGCTGGCAGCTTGTTCCACTGCAGCAACACAAACTAGGCGGGATCGACACCCAAGAGCTCTCCAAAACCCCAACCTGTGGGAGCTTTGGGACTTTGAGCAAGTTCTAGTGGAGCCCGTCATCCAGGAACCGACGGAGCCCAGTGGGTTCCGGAATGACGAAGTGACTGATGCTGACACAGAAATCTTTGAGTTGTGGGGATTTGATGAAATTCCTGAAGGGCCGTATACCGGAATCGACACCCCCTGGCGCCCCGACGACTACCACCAGTACCAGCACCACCACCACTTGCGCCCCGACGACGACGACCACCACCACCACCACCACTTGCGCCCCGACGAAGACCACCACCACCACCACTTGCGCCCCGGCGACGACCACCACCACTTGCGCCCCGGCGACGACCACCACCACTTGCGCCCCGACGACGACGACCACCACCACCACTTGCGCCCCGACGACGACCACCACCACCACTTGCGCCCGACACGACGACGACCACCACCACCACCACTTGCGCCCGACGACGACCACCACCACGGGCGCCCGGCGACGACGACCACCACCAGCAGCACCACGGGCGCCCCGGCGACGACGACGACCACCACCAGCAGCACCACGGGCGCCCCGGCGACGACGACGACCACCACCAGCAGCACCACGGGCGCCCGGCGACGACGACCACCACTACGGGCGCCCGGCGACGACCACGACCACCACCAGCAGCACCACGGGCGCCCGGCGACGACGACGATGGCGACCACCACCACGGGCGCCCGACGACTGCGACCACCACGGGCACTACGACGACGACCACCACCACCACCACCACGGGCGCCCCACCACTGGCTGACACGTCTGATGCCCCGACGACGACCCCCCACGGCGACCACCACCACGGGCGCCCCGACGACGGCGACCACCACCACGGGCGCCCGACGACGGCGACCACCACCACGGGCGCCCCGACGACGGCGACCACCACCACGGGCGCTCCGACCACCACCACCACCACCACGGGCGCCACGACGACAACCACCACCACGGGCGCCCCACCACTGGCTGACACGTCTGACGCCCCGACCACCACCACGACGACCACCACCACCACCACGGGCGCCCCGACGACGACCACCACCACCACCACCACCACGGGCGCCCGACGACGACCACCACCACCACCACGGGCGCCCCACCACTGGCTGACACGTCTGACGCCCGACCACCACCACGACGACCACCACGACCACCACCACCACCACCACCACGGGCGCCCCAACGACGACCACCACCACGGGCGCCCGACGACGACCACCACCATCACCACCACGGGCGCCCGACGACCACCACCATCACCACCACGGGCGCCCGACGACGACCACCACCACCACCACCACGGGCGCCCGACGACGACGACCACCACCACCACCACGGGCGCCCCGACGACGACGACGACGACCACCACCACCACGGGCGCCCCGACGACGACGACGACGACCACCACCACCACGGGCGCCCCGACGACGACCACCACCACCACGGGCGCCCGACGACGACCACCACCACCACGGGCGCCCCGACGACGACGACCACCACCACCACCACGGGCGCCCGACGACGACCACCACCACCACGGGCGCCCCGACGACGACGACGACCACCACCACCACGGGCGCCCGACGACGACGACCACCACCACCACGGGCGCCCCGACCACCACCACCACCACCACCACGGGCGCCCCGACCACCACCACCACCACCACGGGCGCCCGACCACCACCACCACCACCACGGGCGCCCGACCACCACCACCACCACCACGGGCGCCCCGACGACCACCACCACCACGGGCGCCCGACGACCACCACCACCACGGGCGCCCCGACGACGACGACCACCACCACCACCACGGGCGCCCGACGACGACGACGACGACCACCACCACCACCACGGGCGCCCGACGACGACGACCACCACCACCACCACCACGGGCGCCCGACGACGACGACCACCACCACCACCACCACGGGCGCCCGACGACGACGACGACGACCACCACCACCACCACGGGCGCCCCGACGACGACCACCACCACCACCACCACGGGCGCCCGACGACGACGACGACCACCACCACCACCACCACGGGCGCCCGACGACGACCACCACCACGGGCGCCCGGACGACGACCACCACCACGGGCGCCCGACGACGACCACCACCACTACCACCACCACGGGCGCCCCAACTACTACTACTACCACCACCACGACTACCACCACGCACCCGGGGCACCCGGGACACCCCCGCACCCGGGACACCCGGGACACCCGGGACACCCGGGGCACCCAGCGCACCCGGGACACCCGGGACACCCGGGCACCCAGCGCACCCGGGGCACCCGGGCACCCGGGGCACCCGGGGCACCCGGGCACCCGGGACACCCGGGGCACCCAGCGCACCCGGGGCACCCAGGACACCCGGGACACCCGCGCACCCGGGACACCCGGGACACGGACGCCCCGAGCGCCTACAGGGCGCCCTGCTGACTACCACCACCATGGGTGGCCCCTAGCGCCCCCAGGCGTCCCGATGACGACCACCACCACGGGCGCCCCACCACTGCCTGACACGTCTGACCCACCCATTCACCCCCTCACGTGTGTGTGTGTGTGTGTGATAATAAACCAAAGCATTACTAAATCCGTCTATTCCCTTTTTTCCTAACTTGTAAAGATTTGTTTGACTTGAGATTATTGAGATGCGCCTGTAGATTTAAATTAGAATATCATGGTAAAGTTCATTTCTTTCAGTAGTCAAATTCAAAAAGGGAAACTCGTATAGATTCATTACACACAGTGAAACATTTCAGGCCTTTATTTCTTTTAATTTTGACTATGGCTTACAGCTAACAAACCCAAAATTCAGTATCTCAGAAAATTTTAATATTAGTACTAGTTCAATATTGTTGACTCACAATGTTACACTCTAATCAGTTAATTAAGTCAACACCTGCAAAGGTTTCCTGAGCCTTTAAATGGTCTGGTTCAGTAGGTTACACAATCATGGGGAAGACTGCTGGCTTGACGGTTGTCCAGAAGACAGTCATTGCCACCCACAAGGAGGGAAAGCCACAGAAGGTCATTGCTAAAGAAGCTTGCTGTTCAGAGTGCTGTATCCAAGCATATTCATAGAAAGTTGAGTGGCAGGAAAAAGTGTGGTAGAAAAAGGTACACAAGCAGCAGGGATAACCGCAGCCTTGAGAGGATTGTGAAGCAACGACCATTCAATAATTTGGGTGAGATTCACAAGGAGTAGGCTGAGTCAGTGCATCAACAGCCACCACACACAGATGTATCCAGGACATGGGCTACAACTGTCAGAAGCGTCTTACCTGGGCTAAGGAGAAAAAGGACTGGACTGTTGCTCAGTGGTCCAAAGTCCCCTTTTCAGATGAAAGTGAAGTTTGCATTTCATTTGGGAATCGAGGTCTTCCTCCAAAGTCTGGAGGAAGAGTGGAAAGGCACAGAATCCAAGTTGCTTTTAGTCCAGTGTGAAGTTTCCACAGTCAGTGATGATTTGGGGATCTGCTGGTGTTGGTCCCCTGTGTTTTATCAAGTCCAAAGTCAACGCAGCCAAATGTCTACCAGGACATTTTGGAGCACTTCATGCTTCCTTCTGCTGACAGGCTTTATGGAGATGCTGATTTCATTTCCCAGCAGGACTTGGCACCTGCCCACTCTGCCAAAGGTACCAATACCTGGTTTAATGACCATGGTTTTACTGTGCTTGATTGGCCAGCAATCTCACCTGACCTGAACCCCATAGAGCATCTATGGGCTATTGTCAAGAGGAAGGTGAGAGACACCAGACCCAACAATGCAGACGAACTGAAGGCCGCTATCAAAGCAACCTGGACTTCCATAACACCTCGGCAGTGCCACAGGCTGATTGCCTCCATGCCACGCTGCATTGATGCAATAATTCATGGAAGATTAGCCCCGACCAAGTATTGAGTGCATATATGAACATACTTTTGAATAAGCAGACATTTCTGTGTTAAAATGTATTGGTCTTATGAAATATTCTAATTTTCTAAGATACTGAATTTTGGGTTTGTTAGCTGTAAGCCACAATCATAAAACTTGAAAGAAATAAAGACTTGAAATATTTCACTCTGTGTGTAATGAATCTATATAATGAGTTTCACTTTTTGAATTGAATTTCTGAAATAAATGAACTTTGTCATGATATTTTAATTTATTGAAATGCACCTGTACATTCATTAATTTCTGATAATTAATCAGACATATTGTGACAGAAACTTTTATTTTATTGTGTAATCTGCTATAGTGATTTAACTCCTAGCTTTAAACTGGAAACTGGAACCCATGTTTTAGGACGTCTATCAGTAGAAAACGGCATCAACAGGATTCTCTTATTGTAAGGTAGAAAATGTCCATAATGGGCTTTTAAAAAGAACTTGAACAACATAAAACCAACTGAATAAGTTTGATATTCAGTATCTTTTGATGGTGAAGCATTTTTAAACCTTCCTGTCCAATGAGAGCGCTCCAAACTAATCTCTGCCTAAAGGAATATAAACAGTTCCCACAACATCAGGGGTTGCTCCTCTGTTTAAAGTGGATAAACGAAGTTATAATGCATTGAAATACAACTGTGTGCTTCAGAGTTGTATCTGAACGTCAGTGAATAATGGTCGAGTAAGGTCCGATCACAGACTCAAACTGCCTAGCTTAGCAATTCAGACTAATCTTTAGCTAAATGACATTATATAGAACAACCTTCCTCCTCCCATGTGCTCCGCTACATCAGGCGGATAGAAGTGATGGATGCCTCCTGAAAGATTAAGATTTAATAGGAGCCATTAATTAATAATTGTATTATATTAGGTTAGTGATGGTTCATATTTCTTGGTGAATGTGATGAGTTGGTGTTTCTGATATATTTTCATTATTTTGTCTGTGTGACTGAATGCTGAGTCACATGGATGTGAGCGGAGCCACTGAGCACCTGTCCACCTGTGAGTGTGATGAGTTTATTCACTGTGAATAATTATGAGTTCACGCTCCTTACTCTAGTTTGTATCTTATAAAATTATTAAATGCATTATTTCCTATCTAAGATCACAAATCTAAGTTCTGATCTGTGACTTCAGGTTTCACCCACGACCAGGACACATTGTGTTACTTTGTTTTTAAATGTTTGTCTCCTTCAGTTGAAAATGACCAAAGACAAGCAATCGTGACGTTGTGCCAGCCTATTTCCTGCCTAGCAACCAGGAGCCAATCGTGACTAGTGAGAGGAATCAACCAATCAGGAGCAGCAGCTCTCTGGTTGTCCTGTTTTCGTGTTGCTTCGAGCTAATTTTAATTAAATTAAACTAACATGAACTTTTAGTGGGTTTATCTGGATGTCTTAAGGGTCTGAACCACTGACGGTGTAGTATATAGTGCCGTGCACTTATACTGTCACGATGATGTTAGTGAAGTGTAGGCGGAGGGATACTAGGTTGTGATGTGTCTAGTTCCCGGGCTACCGGAGTGAGTGTAATGCAGGCAACGTGTGGGCAATAAAGCGACACTGTTGGAGTTAAAGACAAGCCTACGGATGTCCATTATGTATGTCGAGTCACCCGGCCATGAAGAACTATAACATGGTGTCAGAAGTTGGTCCAGTTCGTCAGTTTGCCGAAGTCGAAAAACACCAGAGTTTTGCTAGCTAAAAGTTGTGCTAGTGGTAGCGTCCCTAAAAAAAGTAGACGCACGGAGACCTGCAACGACAGGAGACGGTATGATGGAGCAGTTCAAACTACCATCGCCACTGGTGTTGACAGGCAACTTGGGAGAAAACTGGAGAAGATGGGAACAGCGCTTCCAAATCTACATGACCGCGAGTGGTGCAGAGGGTAAGGATGGAAAGATCAAAGTTTCCATCTTACTGCACGCACTAGGAGAGGAGGCTCTCGAAGTGTATAACACACTTAACCTTCCAGAAGAAAAGACTGTGAAAGATGTTCTCACAGCTTTTGAAGCATATTGTCTGCCCAAGAAGAATACAGTGTTTGAAAGGCACCAATTTTGGGCGCACCCTATGACAGCCTCTGTCTCCATTGATAAATATGTGACGGAGCTCAGACAAAAAAGTAAGGACTGTGAATTTGGCGCCTCGGAAAACGACATGATCAGAGACAAGATTGTGTTCAGTATGAATGACCAGCGTCTTAAAGAGAGACTTTTAAGAGAGCCAAATCTTACATTAGAAAAGGCCATAGACACTTGCCGTGCTGCTGAGATCGCCAGAGCTCAAATAGAAGCAATGAGCGCAGCCACTCAAGAGAGATCTGTACATACAGTGCATAAGAAAAAACAGGACAGTCAACCACGCAATAAAGGACCAAAGCAACCTTTTCAACACACACAAAGCAGTGGACATGTAAACACATGCAGAAAATGTGGAAAATCACACCAGCCCAAACAATGCCCAGCATATGGAGTTTCCTGCCACAAGTGTGGTAAACAGAACCACTATGCAAAGATGTGTGGGTCAGGTAAAGCACAGCATAGAAGGACAGTGCATGATATCAGTCCAGAAATTGACACTCTGTTTATTGGAACAGTGAACATTGACCAGCTCGACTCCAGCCTTGACAAGTCCTGGTACTCTGAAGTACAGGTTGACAACATGTCCGTAAGGTTCAAATTGGATACAGGAGCAGAGGCCAATGTCCTACCACTGAGGATGTTTAAGTCCATGAAAAGGAAGGCCAGACGAGAAAGGAGAGCACACCTGCAACTACAGCCCACAAAAACAGTGCTGGTGGCTTATGGAGGGATGAGGCTGAGGCCAGAGGGGTTACTCACACTCAAGTGCTCTACACCCAAAGCTCATGCAAGTCTGCCGTTTTACATATCGAGACACTCATCCACACCTATCCTAGGGGGAGATGCTTGTGTAGACTTGCACCTGGTAAAAAGGCTGGACATCGACAAACTGGATGTGAAACATCCAACTACGAAGGAGGAGCTGATAGCTCCACACCCAACAGTCTTTGAAGGTCTGGGGGAGTTTGCCGGAGAATATCACATCCACACAAACCCCAAGGCTACGCCAGTCATACATGGCTGCAGAAAAATACCACTGGCCATGATGGATAAACTCAGAGACACTCTTGATGACCTGTTACAAGCAGATGTGATTGCACAGGTGACAGAGCCAACACCATGGGTAACTAGCCTTGTAATCACAGAAAAGAAAGATAAGAAGAAATTGAGGGTTTGCTTGGACCCCACTGATTTAAACAAAGCAATACTAAGACAGCACTACTCCATCCGCACAACAGATGAAGTTTTGTGCAAACTTGCTGGTAAGAAGATATTCACAGTGCTGGATGAGAAGGACGGCTACTGGCAAGTAAAGCTTGACAAGGAGTCATCGCTGCTGTGCACATTTAACACACCGTGGGGAAGATATAGGTTCAAACGTTTGCCGTTTGGAATCAAGTCAGCAAGCAAGGTTTTTCAGCAGCGCAATTGTGAAGCGTTCGGTGACATACAAGGAGTACACATCATAGCTGACGATATGATCATCGCGGCAGCTACAGAAAAAGAACATGATGAGATAATACAGAAAGTGATGACCAGAGCAAAAGAAGCAAATGTGAAATTCAACAAAGAGAAAATACAGTACAAGGTGAGCAGCGTCAACTACATGGGCCACGTCGTCACTTCAGAGGGTGTGAAAGCAGACGAGGCAAAAGTTAAAGCCATAGCTGAGATGCCTCCACCCACTGACAAAGCAGGACTACAGAGGATGCTAGGCATGACAAAATACCTGGCGCAGTACATCCCAGGCAAGGCCACCATAACAGCGCCGCTAAGACAGCTGCTCAGGAAGGACAATATGTGGCAGTGGCAACACGAACATGACGAAGCAGTCAAAAAACTGAAAGATGCTCTCACAAATGCTCCTGTGCTCAGATTCTTTGATCCACAGAAACAGCTCATCATACAGGCTGATACGTCTAAGGACGGCCTAGGAGCATGCCAAGTACGGCCGCCTCGGTGTGTTGGTGCGCTTTGTTTTTTCTTGCTTTGTGTGTTAATTCAGTTTTCGGCTGTGATACCCGGGGCTCTTTCACTAAAGAAGAGCTCATGAACATCAGGGGAACAACTCCAGCTGATCTCTTTCCCACTTTTCTTATTTCTTCCGTGGAATTATTGGACATTGTGGTCAAAAGTGCGCTCACTTTTGCTCACGCAGTGAAACGCAGGAGGAGAGGGAGACGTGCCGGTGCGCTTGTGCGTCTCCGCCAGCGCGGACATCGTACGCCGTTACCTGGAATATTCCTCTCCAATGTGCGCTCACTGTGCAACAAAATGGACCAACTTCAGCTACTTCTGGGGAAAAACAGTGACTTTTCTTCATCCTCTGTTTTATGCTTCACAGAGACGTGGCTGAGTGGATCGGTACCGGACTCTGCGCTGCAGCTGGCAGGCTTCCAACTCCTCAGAGCGGATCGTGACACAGAACTCTCCGGCAAAACAAAGGGTGGAGGTATCTGTTTTTATACCAAGAGTAGCTGGTGTAATGATGTGACAGTGATCCAACAGCACTGCTCTTCTACTCTGGAATCTTTCTTTATAAACTGCAAACCTTTTTACTCCCCCGTGAGTTTGTTTCATTCATTCTGGTCGGTGTTTACATTGCACCGCAGGCCAACGTGCAGGATGCACAGCGCATACTCGCCGACCAGATACTGTATGTGGAGCAGACTAACCCGGACTCTTTAGTTATTGTCCTCGGTGACTTTAACAAAGGAAACCTCAGTCACGATCTTCCAAAATATAAACAGTTTATTAAATGCCCGACCAGAGAGAAGAATATACTGGATCATTGTTACACTACAGTCAGCGGAGCTTATCACGCCGTCCCCGCCGCACTGGGCCTCTCCGACCACGTCATGGTCCACCTGATTCCCTCATACAGGCAGAAATTAAAGCTCTGCAAACCTGTTGTGAGGACATCAAAGCAGTGGACCAGTGAAGCTGTGGAGGATCTCCAGGCGTGCTTGGACTCTACTGACTGGGATGTGTTCAGGACTGCTACTAACAGTCTGGATGAGTACACAGAGGCTGTGACGTCATATATCAGCTTCTGTGAGGACTGCTGTGTACCATCACGCACCAGGGTGAGTTACAACAACGGCAAACCCTGGTTCACAGCCAAACTCATTCAACTACGGTTGCAGAAGGAGCAAGCGTTCAGGAGTGGGGACAGGGACAAGTTTAAGGAGTCCAAGTACAAGTTTAGGAAGGCGGTGAGAGAAGCTAAACATCAGTACTCTGAGAAACTTCAACACCAGTTCTCAGCCAACGACTCTGGTTCTGTCTGGAAGGGGCTCAGACAGATAACTAACTACAAGCCCAAAACCCCTCACTCCATCAATGATCTGCGCCTGGCAAACGAGCTGAATGAGTTCTACTGCCGCTTCGACAGACAAAGGAGCAGTCCTGACACCATCCCCCGTGACACCCCTCACCGGCCCCACCTCACCAGTCCCTCCCCCAGCCCAGCAGGAGCTGGGGCCACTTCACAGCTTCACACCTCTGTGAATCCCTCCTCCTCCACCACAGTGACGACTCTCTGCCTCCAAGAGAGGGACGTCAACAGACTCTTCAAGAGGCAGAACCACCGCAAAGCAGCCGGACCAGATTCTGTCTCTCCATCCACCCTGAAGCACTGTGCTGACCAGCTGTCTCCGGTGTTCACTGACATCTTCAACACCTCTTTGGAGATATGTCACGTGCCAGCCTGCTTCAAAGCATCGACCATCATCCCTGTACCCAAGAAAGCAAGGACCACAGGACTAAATGACTTCAGACCTGTTGCCCTCACCTCTGTGGTCATGAAGTCTTTTGAGCGCCTTGTGCTTTCCCACCTGAAAGCCATAACGGACCCACTCCTGGACCCCCTGCAGTTCGCCTACAGAGCCAACAGGTCTGTAGACGATGCAGTAAACATGGCCCTACACTTCACCCTCCAGCATCTGGACTCCCCAGGAACCTATGCCAGGATCCTGTTTGTGGACTTCAGCTCTGCGTTTAATACCATCATCCCTGCTCTGCTACAGGACAAGCTCTCCCAGCTCACTGTGCCTGACTCCACCTGCAGGTGGATCACAGACTTCCTGTCTGACAGGAAACAACACGTGAAGCTGGGTAGAAATGTCTCTGACTCCCAGACCATCAGCACCGGATCCCCTCAGGGCTGTGTTCTTTCTCCTCTACTCTTCTCCCTGTACACCAACAGCTGCACCTCCAGTCACCAGTCCATCAGGCTCCTGAAGTTTGCGGATGACACCTCCCTCATTGGGCTCATCTCTGGTGGAGATGAGTCCGCCTACAGATGGGAGATTGACCATCTGGTGACCTGGTGCAGCCAGAACAACCTGGAGCTAAATGCTCTAAAAACAGTGGAGATGGTTGTGGACTTTAGGAAGAACCCAGCCCCACCCGCCCCCATCATCCTGTGTGACTCCCCAGTCGACTCTGTGGAGTCTTTCCGCTTCCTGGGTACCATCATCACCCAGGACCTCAAGTGGGAGCTGAACATCAGCTCCCTCACCAAGAAAGCCCAGCAGAGGATGTACTTCCTGCGACAGCTGAAGAAGTTCAACCTGCCAAAGACAATGATGGTGCACTTCTACACTGCCATCATCGAGTCCATCCTCACCTCATCCATCACCATCTGGTACGCTGCTGCCACTGCCAAGGACAAGGGCAGACTGCAGCGTATCATTCGATCAGCTGAGAAGGTGATCGGCTGCAATCTGCCATCCCTCCAGGACCTGTACGCCTCTAGGACCAGGAAGCGTGCAGGTAAGATTGTAGCTGACCCCTCCCACCCAGGTTACAATCTCTTTGAGGTACTTCCCTCTGGCAGGAGGCTGCGGTCCATCAGGACTAAAACGTCTCGCCATAAAAACAGTTTCTTCCGTCGGCAGCTGGCCTCCTTAACAAGGCCCGGATTACCCACTGTCATTGACTCTTATACCCACCCTGTATATAAAGTATGCATTACATTAATGCTCCCACGTTCTTCTGCACAGCTTTCTATTTCTCTTCTTATCTTTATCTATTTATTTTTTGAAAGTACTTTATTTTTCTGTGTGATTTTTGTGTGATTTAAATAATTGTATATTTGTATTTGTAATTGTATATGTATATATTTTTATGCACCAACTGCACCAGGTCACATTCCTCGTAGGCGTAAAAACCTACTTGGCAATAAACAAAATTCTGATTCTGATTCTGATTCTTACAAGATGACCACCCAATAGCGTATGCGTCGAGGGCACTGACAGAGAGAAAAGAACTATGCACAAATTGAGAAGGAGCTCTTAGCCATAGTTTTTTCTGTCAAGAAGTTCCACCAGTATGTGTATGGGGTGAGGGTTAATGTTCAGTCAGACCACAAACCATTGGAAAACATCCTGAGAAAGCCACTTGGAACAGCTCCATCTAGGCTGCAGAGAATGCTGCTTCAGCTACAGCGATATGACCTAAATGTCACCTACACACCAGGTAAAGAGCTACTGATTGCAGACACACTCTCACGAGCTGTGCCACATGGACAACACATGGCTGCAGATGATATCACAGATGAGAGAGTTGTCTATGCTTTGGAGCCAACAGACGCCTTGACGCCTTGAGTACAGAGACTCTAGAGCAGCTTAAGAGCGAAACGACAAAAGACAAAACGCTGCAGCTTTTGCAAGATACACACAGACTTGGTTGGCCCCAACACAGAAAACAAGTAGACTCTAGACTGATACAATATTGGCCAATCAGACACACAGTGGCTGTCAGAGAGGGAGTAATGTTTGTAGCAGACAGGATAATCCTACCAACAACTATGAGATCTGATATTATATTGAAATAAAGCTCATTGGGTTACACAACGAGGTGGGTTCCCAAAAGGACTTTTATTCATTTATTAAACTGACTCAGTGACAGATTTTATGGATATTTTATATATTAAAAACTGTACAGTGTGACAGTGAACTTTTTTATACAATTCTGTCTGTATTGTGGATTTTTTAAATCATTTTAAACAATCATACAGACTTAGTCTTGCCCATTGTTCTATTAGACCATATTTCCATTTACTTTACACATTAGTGAACCAGATGCTGAGAGATCGGCAAACTTTATATTTCTATATATATATAAATCTTTTAGCACACCTTTAATCAAGAATGCCTCGCGACCCTCCATGAAGGAGAAACACATAAAAATCAGTCAGATATCAGACTGACGGAGAATGAAAGACACTGATATTCATCAGCGTATGAGGATGTGAAACAGACAGATAGGGAGTCCCTCAGGGGAACAAGAGATCAGATGCACTCAGGTGTACTTGGTCTGTTCCCTGTTTCTGGTACTGACAGTAAATAACCATCACATGTTAAACTGTTAATTTTTACTTCTCTGATTAGTGGATGGATCACAGTAAAGTTTGATGCACTCCAGACATTTGATAAAAAGAAAGTGTTGATATTATCACGTATTTGAATTATTTTCATAAATGTTTATTTCTCCTCCATCATCCTTTAGTTGACATGAGCAGGAAACAGGTTTCCACTGGAGGGCGACGTTCTCCACAAACTGAACCTAACCCTAAAACACACACACACACACACACACACATACATTAACAACAACAACACACACACACACACACACACACACACATTAACAAACACACGTTTATTTAGCAAAAGCTCTTAAAGGAGTCATATTATGCCCTTTTTCAGGTTCATAATTGTTCACGCAGATGACGCGGCTGACACGGATGACGCTCTGGCCCCTCCCCTTTGTTGCCGGCAGGTAGCTCCTCACTGCTACTGAGATTATCTGCATTTCTACCGTCAATATTAATTCAATAACTCCTTTTAAAGCAAAAACTGCACCAGCGGACATGTTAGAGCGGGAGTCTGACCTGAAATCACAGAGAAATAAACAACATCAACAATCAGGATTACAGCTTTCTGTGACGTTTTCCTCAGGTAAATACTGCTATATTAACTACATATACATACATATAACTAATATATATATATATTAACCTCTATCTATCACATAATGTTAGTGTTTATACCTTAACTATGAGAACCAACACTGTGTTCTATGTCTTTCCAGGTACAGCAGTGAGCAGTGACCTACAGTCTACACAGCCCAGTGAAGTTAAACATATTATATATTACATAATATTAACAACATTAGTCAAGCAGTTGTTTCTAGTGAAGAAACAGCCAGTAAATGTACAAAAGTAATCAGAGTAATAGTATAATGATTACTGTAACCTCCCATCTGTTATATTCTTTATACACATTAGTTTACTGAGACCATGGAAACAGAAACCTGGAATACTTTATCCTGTACAACATGTCAACATAACTGAAGGAATCACTCAGGCTCACTACGATCAACATTAGACTCTATCGCTCCTATAAAAAGGAAATTATTAAAACATAGGAGACTAGCACCTTGGTATAACCACCAAACCCGCCAGTTAAAGCAAATAGCTAGGAAATCTGAAAGGAAATGGCGCTCTTCCAAATTATCAGAATATCGCTCAAATTGGCAAGATGATCTTAAGATTTATAGAAAGGCCCTCCGTAATGCCAGAGGAGCCTATTACTCAGCACTAATAGAAGAAAATAAGAACAACCCTAGGTTCCTCTTCAGCACTGTAGCCAGGCTGACAGAGAGTCACAGCTCTATCGAGCCATATATCCCCATAAACTTAAGTAGCAATGACTTCATGAGCTTCTTCTATAATAAAATTATTACTATTAGAGAAAAAATTAATCACCAACTGCCATCAACGGTTATCAGTGGCTCTCCAAGTTCAGGGACTTCTGTCAATGTAAACTTAGACGTATATTTAGACTGTTTTTCTGCTATCGATCTTCATCAGTTAACTTCAATCATTTCTTCATCGAAGCCATCAACCTGTCTGTTAGACCCGATCCCAACTAGGCTGCTTAAAGAAGTTGTTCCCTTAATTGGCACTTCTTTACTGGATATGATTAATCTTTCTTTATTATCAGGATATGTACCACAGTCCTTTAAAGTAGCTGTAATTAAACCCCTTCTTAAAAAGTCTACTCTTGACCCAGGGGTTTTAGCCAACTATAGACCGATTTCTAACCTCCCGTTCCTCTCTAAGATTCTGGAGAAAGTAGTCGCCAAAGAGTTGTGTGACTTTCTACATAACAATAGTTTATTTGAGGATTTTCAGTCAGGATTTAGAGTTCATCATAGCACAGAGACAGCTCTGGTTAAAGTTAATAATGACCTTCTGACTGCTTCTGACAATGGACTTGTCTCTGTACTTGTATTATTAGATCTTAGTGCTGCATTTGACACCATTGACCATGATATTCTTTTACAGAGACTTGAGCATCAAATTGGCATTAAAGGAACTGCCCTAACCTGGTTTAAGTCATACTTATCAGATCGTTCTCAGTTTGTACATGTTAACGATGAATCCTCCATAAATACTAAAGTTAGTCATAGAGTTCCACAAGGTTCTGTACTTGGACCAATACTATTTACTTTATATATGCTCCCTTTAGGCAACATTATTAGGAATCACTCCATTAACTTTCACTGTTATGCAGATGATACGCAGTTATATCTATCAATCAAACCCAATGAAATTAATCAATTATCTAAATTACAAACATGTCTTAAGGACATAAAATCCTGGATGACCTGCAATTTTCTGATGTTAAACTCAGAAAAAAACGAAATTCTTGTTCTTGGCCCCAAAAACCTTAGAGACTCATTGTCTAAAGATATAGTCACTCTAGATGGCATTAACTTGGCCTCTAGCACCACTGTCAGGAATCTTGGAGTTATCTTTGATCAGGATTTGTCATTTAACTCCCACATAAAGCAGACCTCTAGGACTGCCTTCTTTCATTTACGTAATATTAGAAAAATTAGACACATACTATCACAGACAGATGCAGAAAAACTAATCCATGCATTTGTTACTTCAAGGCTGGATTACTGCAACTCTTTATTATCAGGTTGCCCCAATAAGTCCATTAAAACGCTCCAATTAATTCAGAACGCTGCAGCACGAGTACTGACAGGAACTAGAAAAAGAGATCACATCTCTCCTGTACTAGCTACTCTGCATTGGCTCCCTATAAAATGTAGAATTGAATTTAAAATACTCCTCCTCACCTATAAAGCTCTTCATGGTCAGGCCCCTTCATATCTTAAAGAGCTCATAGTACCCTATTACCCCACTAGAACACTACGTTCTCTGAATGCTGGGCTACTTGTGGTTCCTATAGTCTCTAAAAGTAGAACAGGAGCCAGAGCCTTCAGTTACCAAGCTCCTCTCCTGTGGAACCAGCTTCCAGTTGTGGTTCGGGAGGCAGACACCCTCACCACATTCAAGAGTAGGCTTAAGACATTCCTCTTTGATAAAGCTTATAGTTAGGGCTGGATCAGGTGAGTCCTGAACCATCCCTTAGTTATGCTGCTATAGGCCTAGACTATCGGGGGATTTCCCATGGTGCACTGAGCTACTCTCTTCCTCTCTCTTTCTGCACTCATTCATGTCCCTTTAATGCATGTTACTAACTCCACTTCTTCCCCGGAGTTCTTGTGCTTTCTCGTCTCGCAGGTTCTCATGGATCCTGGTGGAGCCTCCTGCCATGGTCCTGCTTGACTGCCATTGCCAATACTGTTGTTGCTGTGCACCTGTCTGTCTGTCTGTCGCGCTCTCTCTCTCTCTCTCTCTCTCTCTCTCTCTCTCTCTCTCTCACCCCAACTGGTCGAGACAGACGACCACCCACCTAGAGCCGGAGGATCTGTCCTAGGTTTCTGCCTTTTAACAGGCAGTTTTTCCTTGCCCTTGTCTCCAAGGTCTTGCTCATGGTGGTACTGTTGGGTCTCTGTAATTAATGTTAAAGAGTTCGGTCTAGACCTGCTCTATTTGAAAAGTGTCCTGAGATAACTTCTGTTATGAATTGGCGCTATACAAATAAAATTGAATTGAATTGAATTGAATCATCTAATAAAGTAAATTGTTCATGTGGTTTAAAAACTGCTAAGTAACCAACTGTTAACGGTACTGTATCCATATTTCATAGTCTGATATTTTAACTTAAAAGTATTATTACCAAAGTTCACCTTCAGATATTTGTAAAAGCTGCAATTATGTTTGAACCCCATTAAAAATACTGTATACTGAATATTCTATTATTTATATTATATACTGTATGATGATGTAATTTATCTTCCAACATAATAAAGTTTGAATGTGAGACAGTAATGTATTGTGTTGCTTACAGTCATTAATACAGGTTTAACATTTTCATATTGATAGATGTTACACGAATCAGGTTTTCAACTCTCGTACATCCAGGAAATCTTCATAAAACCTCTGTGAAATAACATGTTATTGATATAAAACCACACTTATTACTGAATTTAAAAATGACAAAAACTCTTCTTAAAAGTAAAACACTTTATTTATATTTCATTCATATTCCAGTTACACATGTTGTAAGTAACAAAGCTAGAACTTTTATGTAAACTGTGCAGATCATGTCCTCCATCAAGGTTTATGGTTTCTAGTATATTGAAGTGTGAGCTGGTAATGGAGCTCTGCAGTCAGTGTTCATCTTCATCAGTCTTCCTTTGGATACCCAGACTGTCCTGATGCTGCAGCTGTCTCTGTCCTCTGATGGGTCCAGGAACACCTGAGCTTCATCAGGTCACCTGTAAAACATGGAAGATTCAGTGTTACTTGTAAGCCAGCACATAATATACAGTATAATATATTACAGTATAATATAATATACAGTGTAATATAATACAGTGTAATATAATACAGTGTAATATAATATACAGTATAATATAATACAGTATAATATAATACAGTGTAATATAATACAGTATAATATAATACAGTATAATATAATACAGTATAATATAATATACAGTATAATATAATACAGTATAATATAATATACAGTATAATATAATACAGTATAATATAATATACAGTATAATATAATATACAGTGTAAGATAATACAGTGTAATACAATACAGTATAATATAATATACAGTATAATATAATATACAGTATAATATAATACAGTATAATATAATATACAGTATAATATAATATACAGTATAATATAATATACAGTGTAAGATAATACAGTGTAATACAATACAGTATAATATAATATACAGTATAATATAATATACAGTGTAATATAATACAGTATAATAATATACAGTGTAATATAATACAGTACAATATAATACAGTATAATATAATATACAGTGTAATATAATACAGTATAATATAATATACAGTATAATATAATATACAGTGTAATATAATATACAGTGTAATATAATATACAGTATAATATAATAAAGTATAATATAATATACAGTATAATATAATACAGTATAATATAATACAGTGTAATATAATATACAGTGTAAGATAATACAGTGTAATACAATACAGTATAATATAATATACAGTATAATATAATAAAGTATAATATAATATACAGTGTAATATAATACAGTATAATAATATACAGTGTAATATAATACAGTACAATATAATACAGTATAATATAATATACAGTGTAATATAATACAGTGTAATATAATATACAGTATAATATAATAAAGTATAATATAATATACAGTGTAATATAATACAGTATAATAATATACAGTGTAATATAATACAGTACAATATAATACAGTATAATATAATATACAGTGTAATATAATACAGTGTAATATAATATACAGTATAATATAATAAAGTATAATATAATATACAGTATAATATAATACAGTATAATATAATACAGTGTAATATAATATACAGTGTAATATAATACAGTATAATATAATATACAGTATAATATAATACAGTATAATATAATATACAGTGTAATATAATACAGTATAATATAATATACAGTATAATATAATATATAGTATAATATAATATACAGTGTAATATAATACAGTGTAATATAATATACAGTACAATATAATACAGTATAATATAATATACAGTGTAATATAATACAGTATAATATAATATACAGTGTAATATAATATACAGTGTAATATAATATACAGTATAATATAATATACAGTACAATATAATACAGTATAATATAATACAGTATAATATAATATACAGTGTAATATAATACAGTATAATATAATATACAGTATAATATAATATACAGTATAATATAATACAGTATAATATACAGTATAATATAATACAGTATAATATAATATACAGTATAATATAATATACAGTATAATATAATACAGTATAATATACAGTATAATATAATACAGTATAATATAATATACAGTATAATATAATACAGTATAATATAATACAGTACAATAATATACAGTATAATATAATATACAGTATAATATAATACAGTATAATATAATATACAGTATAATATAATATACAGTATAATATAATACAGTATAATATAATATACAGTATAATATAATACAGTATAATATAATACAGTATAATATAATATACAGTATAATATAATACAGTATAATATAATACAGTATAATATAATATACAGTATAATATAATACAGTATAATATAATACAGTATAATATAATACAGTATAATATAATACAGTATAATATAATATACAGTATAATATAATACAGTATAATATAATACAGTATAATATAATACAGTATAATATAATACAGTATAATATAATACAGTACAACAGCTCATTGTGGCTCACAGTAGTCCTCAGTTATAATGTAAAATAATAAAGCAGTGTCTCTGGTGGTTCCTTGTTGCAGCTAACTGTAGTGATGTGTTGTTGAAACAGTCTGAGGTTACCAACACAATGTCTATCTAATGGCAGCAGATACACACACACACACACACACACACACACACACACAGGACATTTACTGACTGTAACTGATGTTGGAACAAGTTCCCGGTGCAATAACAGACATTCAGCAGTGAGCCTCAGTGTTTATAATACAATAGGAGATTATATGAGTATAGGATGTTACACTGGACCTACACTTATATCCTCAGTAATAGCAGTACTTCAGTAACGCTAAATAAACGGATCAGAAAACTTTTATTCGTCGGTTTGACTCCACATAAAGTCTAGTGAGCAACCCCAGCTGCTGGGTGCTAATCAAAGTTACAGAATATTACTAAACTAATGAATCCCTGCAGTTTGACTGTTTCTCTCTCACTGGAGCTCTATTGTTAACTCTGGTGCACCTTGATCAAGTTCATTTACACACTGTAACACACACACACACACACACACACACACACACACACACACACACACCTGAACGAAGCAGAGAAACAACAAAGCTAGCGCTAGCTGAGATAACGTTAGCATAACTCACTCTCTGTATTCTGTTAGCTTCTAAAGAGGTTTGATCACAGTCTGACTATTTCTCTCTCACCGTAGCTCTATCTTTACCTCCGGTACATTTACACACACACACACACACACACACACACAGAGCGGAGCAGGACAATGGCTCCGGAATAACAAAGCTAGCGCTAGCTGAGCGAGCTAACAGCTGATGAGCAGCTACAGTTTGTTCACTCGGAGGTTTTCTGCTCTTTCTAACAGCGACACAAACATATTACTGACTGAGCACTTTAACTAAATACAGACCAACATAAAGACAATTACCCCCGACACAAAACCCACAACAGTAACAGAGTTACTTGCTCATTCTCTGCTAGCTTGCCTTTTATAGTAGCAATGGCGGAGCTCCGATAGTCAACAGGAAGTAAATTCAATTCAATTCAATTCAATTCAATTTTATTTGTATAGCGCCAATTCATAACAGAAGTTATCTCAGGACACTTTTCAAATAGAGTAGGTCTAGACCGAACTCTTTATAACATTAATTACAGAGACCCAACAGTACCACCATGAGCAAGACCTTGGAGACAAGGGCAAGGAAACACTGCCTGTTAAAAGGCAGAAACCTAGGACAGATCCTCCGGCTCTAGGTGGGTGGTCGTCTGTCTCGACCAGTTGGGGTGAGAGAGAGAGAGAGAGAGAGAGAGAGAGAGCGACAGACAGACAGACAGGTGCACAGCAACAACAGTATTGGCAATGGCAGTCAAGCAGGACCATGGCAGGAGGCTCCACCAGGATCCACGAGAACCTGCGAGACGAGAAAGCACAAGAACTCCGGGGAAGAAGTGGAGTTAGTAACATGCATTAATGGGACATGAATGAGTGCAGAAAGAGAGAGGAAGAGAGGAGCTCAGTGCACCATGGGAAATCCCCCGATAGTCTAGGCCTATAGCAGCATAACTAAGGGATGGTTCAGGACTCACCTGATCCAGCCCTAACTATAAGCTTTATCAAAGAGGAACGTCTTAAGCCTACTCTTGAATGTGGTGAGGGTGTCTGCCTCCAGAACCACAACTGGAAGCTGGTTCCACAGGAGAGGAGCTTGGTAACTGAAGGCTCTGGCTCCTGTTCTACTTTTAGAGACTATAGGAACCACAAGTAGCCCAGCATTCAGAGAACGTAGTGTTCTAGTGGGGTAATAGGGTACTATGAGCTCTTTAAGATATGAAGGGGCCTGACCATGAAGAGCTTTATAGGTGAGGAGGAGGATTTTAAATTCTATTCTACATTTTACAGGGAGCCAATGCAGAGAAGCTAGTACAGGAGAGATGTGATCTCTTTTTCTAGTTCCTGTCAGTACTCGTGCTGCAGCGTTCTGAATTAATTGGAGCGTTTTAATGGACTTATTGGGGCAACCTGATAATAAAGAGTTGCAGTAATCCAGCCTTGAAGTAACAAATGCATGGATTAGTTTTTCTGCATCTGT
>NW_026136704.1:2128008-2129338 GCF_905237075.1 Dicentrarchus labrax
AAAAAGACCTGGCAGCAAGTTACATTAAAAATGTTTAAAAAAAGTTAAATACAAGAACATTTGGCAGGCTGGTAAGTGACTATAGAGTAGATAACAGTGAACAAATGAGGTGAATAGATTAGGTATCTGCTGACATGTTGAATGTCTGTATGATTTTAGCGGTTAAAAAAAAAAAAAAAAAGCCCATAGAACTGGCACAGGGGCGGCCCACCAAGCCAGGATATGTGCGGCAAATGGTTCCTTTATTGAGGTTCTCTGCATCCCCAACAGAATAAAGGAAGCTCCCCACTTGCAAACATTCTATGTACCACAGACCATCTGTGGTACAGTGAGCATGGCTTCCTGCCGTCTGGTGCTGTATTTTTGGACCCAGCAGCCTACATAAATATCTTAGTCCATCACCTGAGAATCTGTATCTCTCAATGAGATAGTCATCTCCAACGGCCAATGGGTCTGACCTGTCCCAGAAGACTCTTTCAGGACTAAATGCTCGTCTGAGGATTACGGCTTCCTCATCCAGTACATCCTCCAAGAAAGGGCAAGCCATTATGAAGATAGATAGATAGATAGATAGATAGATAGATAGATAGATAGATAGATAGATAGATAGATAGATAGATAGATATTCCTTTATTTGTCCCACAATGGGGAGATTCCAATGTAACAGCAGCAAAGTGGATGGAGAGAAAACAGTATAAATAAACAGTAAGAGTAGGAAATAATAAAAAAACACTATGTACTAGATGTGTATATATACATATATATGTATATATAGCTTACTATATTGCCCTTGTCACAGATTTCATTGAAAACAGCTTTGCAACTTCATCAGCTGTGTTTTGTAATCTCAATTACTGCAATAAAACCCATATTTATGAAACCTCTGACGGCATTTTGACAAGCAGTCTTCATTAGCATAGCAACACTTGTCCTGAGTAATAATACTAGCACTTGAATCAATATAAAAGACTGTTGCAATAACAAACAGCCAACAGATTTAAATGAAATGAGAAATGACAATATATATGTAATATTTCAATGCAGGATAATTAAAATGATGCAACATACTTAGAAAGACCATGGACATGCAGTAAAACACATTAATTCCTCACAGGATTGACAGTGGAAATACAGGTGAATCACCAGGATTAATCTTAGCCGGCTGTTAGCCTGGTCTGGAGCAGGCTAGCTGCAGAGAATAAATCACCATAGTAACTTGACCGGGATAAGTTTGACCTGCTTTCATGCAACCGACTTGAGGCTAAATTCAGCCAGGATAACCAACATATCCCGGCTTAATCCCTTATCTTGGTTTTGTGCAATACCCCTC